>NW_004797529.1:550618-552716 GCF_000002075.1 Aplysia californica
GGGGGGGGGGGGTGGGGGTGTATGGGGGGGCCCCCCCCCCCCTTCCCTTTGAAAAACCAAAACAGGAAATTTATTTTTCCCCCCCCCCCCCCCCCCCACACACACACATTGATTCACTGTGGAAATCCCACTCAAGGGGAGCGGAGCCCTTATATTTCTTATCTCGTCAAGACCACCAGAAATGTACACAGCATAAGCCCGGACAACAGGGACGCGATACACCTTTGGGACAATAGGGATTAATATAAATATATATATATATATATTAGACAATAGGGCCGCGGATACACCCTCTGGGACAATAGGGATTTAATATAATATATATATATATATATTATAAATAAATATTATTAGAGAGAAAAGAGAGAGGGAGAGATTTTATACATGTGTGTGCGTGTGTGTTTATGAGTGTGTGTGTGTGTGTGTGTGTGTGTGTTTGTGAGTGTGTTTGTGCGTGTGTGCGCGCGCGCGTGTGTGTGTGTGTGTGTGTGTGTGTGTGTGTGTGTGTGTGTGTGTGTGTGTGTGTGTGTGCGTGCGTGCGTGTGTGGATGATATAATTATAAAACGTCGAGTGACATTAAACATGAACTGCACAAGCTTCGAGTAGGCCTATCTTTTTGTTTGTTTGTATATACTACAGGCGCAATACTCTTCTTTCACTTCATGCCTTCTGTACAACCCAGTGTAAGCCTTCCCAGCAGAACTACTGCTTTTAGTTTTAGAAAGTCAGTGCTTTACGGCACTTGCAACACAATAAGGTCACATAAGGGCCAAAGGTTAGATGTGTTCACAGAATTCTACACTAAGTGAAGAATTCTGTGGAGCTGTTGCAAGAGAGTAACAAACACAAAAACATGAGGAGGAGGAGAGATAAGGACGATAGATGTTTGATAGGAAAGGATGAGACGAGATAAGGACGATAGATGTTTGATAGGAAAGGAGGAGGAGGAGAGATAAGGACGATAGATGTTTGGTAGGAACGGATGAGGAGAGATAAGGAGGATAGATGTTTGATAAGAAAGGAGGAGGAGAGATAAGGACGATAGATGTTTGATAGGAAAGGAGGAGAAGAGATAAGGGCGATAGATGTTTGATAGGAAAGGAGGAGGAGAGATAAGGACGATAGATGTTTGATAGGAAAGGAGGAGGGGAGATAAGGACGACAGATGTTTGATAGGAAAGGAGGAGGAGAGATAAGGACGATAGATGTTTGATGGGAAAGGAGGAGGAGAGATAAGGACGATAGATGTTTGATAGGAAAGAAGAAGCAGACCTTAGGCGGTCATAAAACCGCCTTGAGCAGTCCACACCAAAGCACCCGCCAACCACCTCTAGGTGCTACTATTAATGCTATAGCTGTAAATGTTTCACGCTTCCCTAAGCACGGAAAAGATAATGTACCCTCTCTGTATATTTAAACTGGGTTTTTTCGGCTTTGTTGGTCAGGGCCTATACCAGGTACATTGTAACATATTAATATAGTGTGTCACAACGCGGTGGAATCAGCCTCTCGTCATCTTTTTTTTTCTTCCTGACATGTAGCGTTAGAACTATTATTATTATATTAAAGCTTAGATTATATTCGTAGATTGTCTACCCGATGAATAAAATACACATGTACATGTATATTGAATAGAAGCCGATTGCAATTAAAGGAGGTCGGGGTCGCCTGCCACCTGAGGGGATAAAATTACCGAGAAAATGGCTGCCAAAGTTTGGTGTCTTCTATCGCTTGAAAGTCTTTGAAAACTGAATTTTTTTAATTTGTGAGTGTGTGTGTAGTAGCAGTAGCAGTAGCAGTAGCAGTAGCAGTAGCAGTAGTAGCAGTAGCAGTAGTAGGAGGAGTAGGAGGAGTAGGAGGAGTAGGAGGAGTAGGAGTAGTAGGAGTAGTAGGAGTAGTAGGAGTAGGAGTAGGAGTAGGAGTAGGAGTAGTAGGAGTAGGAGTAGGAGTAGTAGTAGTAGTAGTAGTAGTAGTAGTAGTAGTAGTAGTAGTAGTAGTAGTAGTAGTAGTAGTAGTAGTAGCAGTAGTAGTAGTAGCAGCAGTAGTAGTAGTAGTAGTAGTAGCAGTAGTAGTAGTAGTAGCAGCAGTAGTAGTAGG
>NW_004797529.1:552816-554563 GCF_000002075.1 Aplysia californica
CCCCACACACACACATTGATTCACTGTGGAAATCCCACTCAAGGGGAGCCGAGCCCTTATAATTCTTATCTCGTCAAGACAACAGAAATGTACACAGCATAAGCCGACAACAGGACGCGATACACCTTTGGACAATAGGATTAATATAATATATATATATATATATTAGACAATAGGACGCGATACACCTTTGGACAATAGGATTAATATAATATATATATATATATATTATAATAATATTATTAGAGAGAAAGAGAGAGGGAGAGATTTTATACATGTGTGTGCGTGTGTGTGTGTGTGTGTGTGTGTGTGTGTGTGTGTGTGTGTGTGTGTGTGTGTGTGTGTGTGTGTGCGTGCGTGCGTGTGTGGATGATATAATTATAAAACGTCGAGTGACATTAAACATGAACTGCACAAGCTTCGAGTAGGCCTATCTTTTTGTTTCTTTATAAATACTACAGGCGCAATACTCTTCTTTCACTTCATGCCTTCTGTACAACCCAGTGTAAGCCTTCCCAGCAGAACTACTGCTTTTAGTTTTAGTAAGTCAGTGCTTTACGGCACTTGCAACACAATAAGGTCAAATAAGGGCCAAAGGTTAGATGTGTTCACAGAATTCTACACTAAGTGAAGAATTCTGTGGAGGTGTTGCAAGAGAGTAACAAACACACAAACATGAGGAGGAGGAGAGATAAGGACGATAGATGTTTGATAGGAAAGGATGAGACGAGATAAGGACGATAGATGTTTGATAGGAAAGGAGGAGGAGGAGAGATAAGGACGATAGATGTTTGGTAGGAACGGATGAGGAGAGATAAGGAGGATAGATGTTTGATAAGAAAGGAGGAGGAGAGATAAGGACGATAGATGTTTGATAGGAAAGGAGGAGAAGAGATAAGGGCGATAGATGTTTGATAGGAAAGGAGGAGGAGAGATAAGGACGATAGATGTTTGATAGGAAAGGAGGAGGGGAGATAAGGACGACAGATGTTTGATAGGAAAGGAGGAGGAGAGATAAGGACGATAGATGTTTGATGGGAAAGGAGGAGGAGAGATAAGGACGATAGATGTTTGATAGGAAAGAAGAAGCAGACCTTAGGCGGTCATAAAACCGCCTTGAGCAGTCCACACCAAAGCACCCGCCAACCACCTCTAGGTGCTACTATTAATGCTATAGCTGTAAATGTTTCACGCTTCCCTAAGCACGGAAAAGATAATGTACCCTCTCTGTATATTTAAACTGGGTTTTTTCGGCTTTGTTGGTCAGGGCCTATACCAGGTACATTGTAACATATTAATATAGTGTGTCACAACGCGGTGGAATCAGCCTCTCGTCATCTTTTTTTTTCTTCCTGACATGTAGCGTTAGAACTATTATTATTATATTAAAGCTTAGATTCTATTCGTTGATTGTCTACCCGATGAATAAAATACACATGTACATGTATATTGAATAGAAGCCGATTGCAATTAAAGGAGGTCGGGGTCGCCTGCCACCTGAGGGGATAAAATTACCGAGAAAATGGCTGCCAAAGTTTGGTGTCTTCTATCGCTTGAAAGTCTTTGAAAACTGAATTTTTTTAATTTGTGAGTGTGTGTGTAGTAGCAGTAGTAGTAGCAGTAGTAGTAGTAGTAGCAGTAGTAGCAGTAGTAGTAGTAGTAGTAGTAGTAGGAGTAGGAGTAGTAGGAGGAGTAGGAGTAGTAGTAGTAGTAGGAGTAGTAGGAGTAGGAGTAGGAGTAGTAGTAG
>NW_004797529.1:555126-560041 GCF_000002075.1 Aplysia californica
CCCCCCCCTTTTACAAGCGTAAGATATTTGAACTTCCCCTTAGATCTACGGTATAACCCCCTTGGTTAGGCCCATACTTATAGTAACATATTCAAGACTTGGCACGTCTGACGTTATCATTTCCGGTTCACCGTGGAGGGCAGCGATCATTATCTTTGGAATTTTTTCGTACGTTAATCAACGACAACAAAACTCAAAATGATCAGCACCATATCCATCCCAACACTCACCTATCAATGCCAAACATGGACCACGAACAAGACATTAGAGCAAAGAGTTACAACATGTGGAAATGCGATGTCTTCGGAGAAGCAGTAAACAAGACCAGGCGAGACAAAAATTAGAAACTCTGTAATCCGAGAAATGGTGGGCACAATAAATGATGTCAGGCATCACATCCAACACCAAAGAATCAATTACTGGTTCGGACATCTCCTACGATTACCAACACACCATCCAACACAACGTGCCTACATCCAAAAATTCGATGACAACAAGGCTAGAGGGCGACCGAGAAATACCTGGATAGATGGAGTCAGGGAAACATTAACCACCCACGGCATCCCCCTGACCCAAGCTCTCCAGCTGGCGACAGAGATACGTCTCTTTCTTCCCGCGAAGCCCAAAAGGGTATAAGGGGCGGATGAAAGTAAAAGTAAAGTAAAGTTAATTCTGGACTCGAATGAAAAATGTAATAAAGGAGAAGCAGATCTAGGCCTATGGTCTGGGCACTTAACCGTTCCTTGTGTGTTTGACTCTTTCTTTGCGCAGGGGCTCTCGTGGCCTAGAAGTTAAGGTGTTCGTCTTGCATTCAAAGGTCCCAGGTTCGAATCCGGATAGCGACGGAAAGATTTCCTTCACTAAAAATTGTCTCCTTCAACTTTCACCTCCTTTCCAGCTCTTTAGCAATGTTCTATTTTCTGCTTTCGCCTCCACTTTCGGCCCCCAATTCTCCTTTGCCCCTTTCTCTGGGCTCCTGACTCTTTCTGCAGCCTTTCTACTGCTACTCCTTGGCTATTTCTTATTGCTGTCTTTCAGCCACACCCCCGATCTTCTGGTAGGAAAGATCTGCACCTAGCCTTCCCGGACAAGGGCGAAAAATCTCGGAGGGCCCGTGAGCAAGTTATGCACGTTAAAGATCCCTTTGTGGTCTAAAATCAATGAGTAGGCTTCGGCCGCCACCCGGGCAAAATTCAAAATTTCCTACCAACTGAAAATGTTTGGTGTGTTCCGCGCGCTCATATTATGACATTATGCAGTTGCGAGCGCCGTAAAACACTTATTAAAACAAGCAAACAAACAAACAAACATTCCTTTGCGCGTCCACGGTGCGCACCAACGCAGCCAAGTTTTGGCCGAGAGCAAAGAATGGCGGCCATGACCGTGCTATGTCTAGGGCTATAATTGTGAGGCAGCGTGGTGGAATCAGGCTCTCGTCAAGATAATCAAAATGAAGAAACTTGCATTTTTCCGCAGGTTTGTGAATTTTTATCAATTTTTTGTTTTTTGCCCAACACCTTTTATGCCCATTAAAAAACTCTTTTCCGTGTGGGTTTTTTTCTGAAAAACGCTGATTAAAGGTATTTTAAAAAATGTAAATTTTCAGTTGCCACGGACTCTTAAGCTAAGGAAATAACTAATCTTTGGCGGCCATTTTCTCACTAATTTTACCTCTGAAAACAGGTGACCCCCACCTCCTTCTTTTGCAAATATCTCGACTTGTATTCAAGATAAATGGATATATTTTTGCATCCAAATAAAGACAAGTGAACAAGCATTAAGATGATACTAATAACTCTACTTGCCCAAAAATTGACAAGAGCCTGATTCCACCACGCTGCCTCACAATTATAGAATTAGATCTAGTCTATGGATTTATTCAAGTCTGGAATTTTTGCCTTGTACCAGTTAAGGATCCACAGCCACAGTCTGGTCTTGGTGAAAAGAAAACATCGCCACTCCTTGGCAAGGGTATCAGGGACACGAGAAGGAATAAAAATATCTCAGTGAAAGGAGACCCCCCCCCCCCCCCCTCCATCAACGACACGAGAAGGAATAAAAATATCTCAGTGAAAGGAGACCCCCCCCCCCCCCCCCATAAGGACACGAGAAGGAACAAAAATATCTCAGTGAAAGGAGAACCCCCCCCCCTCCCTCCAAAAACAACCCTTGTGTTATTCAGATTTAGGAGAGTGGCATTAACCCCGTTAAGGGGGTCAGCAAGTGCCAAAAACAACGACGTGATATTGATACTATTATTAGCTTATTATCCTTTTTTTCTGTTATCGCCTAACCTGCTCTAACGCCACCTGTACAAGACACTCACCTGTCTAAGACAACCACTTTTCTAAGACACTCACCTGTCTAAGACAACCACTTTTCTAAGACACTCACCTGTCTAAGACAACCACTTTTCTAAGACATTCACCTGCCTAAGACACTCAGCTGCCTAAGACACTCACCGGTCTAAACAGCTCCCCAGTCTAAAACACTTACCTGTCTAAGACAACCACTTTCCTAAGACACTCACCTGTCTAAGACAACCACTTTCCTAAGACACTCACCTGTCTAAGACAACCTCTTTCCTAAGACACTCACCAGCCTAAGACAACCACTTTCCTAAGACACTCACCTGCCTAAGACAACCACTTTCCTAAGACACTCACCTGTCTAAGACAACCTCTTTCCTAAGACACTCACCAGCCTAAGACAACCACTTTCCTAAGACACTCACTTGTCTAAGACAACCTCTTTCCTAAGACACTCACCTGCCTAAGACAACCACTTTTCTCTCCCACATATAGTTGTCCATCTTGAACAATCTCGACTGTAGCTAAGTAGCCTACCAGTACACGTATTGATTGAAAAATTGCCCTCAACACCGAAAATTTCGCTGGCTATCGAAGCTAGATCCTCACTATAGTAATGCTGGCTGTAGTTTTGTAGCTCGGTGTGATAATAAAACAGTAGAGAGGAATTCGTCATCGGCACAGCCCAACTCGAGACTTGAGCAGGCAGCAAGCAGAATACTGATAGTGATAGAGAGACAGCAGAAATGTCAGAGTGAAAGAAAAGGGGGGGGGGGCTGACAAAATGAGTTATTTCTCGGATCTCACCCTATGAACTCATATAGATACACGAAATATTTAGGATGAGTTTGTACAATTTGTCATATGAAAGGATAAAAAGACATTTTAAACTGAAGAACATGACACCTGTTTAAAATCTACAAGTTTATGTGTCTATTTGCTGCCGATATCCCAATTCTTGGATTGCGAGAAGTAACTCATTTTGTCAGCACGCCTCACACACACACACACACACACACACACACACACACACACATGTATATATATATATATATATATATATATATATATATATATATATATATATATGTACATGTATAATATTATGTAGCCCAAATGTATATTATGGTTCGACTGTATTATAATATCATGATATGTGTAATAGGCCTACGAGCAAAGCATTAATTTTCAAATTTACTTATTTATCAATCATTATAATCATTGTTTCATTTACTTTATAATTATCATTTGATTAGCATTTACTTTTATTATTATTATAATAATATAATAATACGGTAATATCCATTAGTCATTAGGCCCATTTATTATCGGTTCAATATATATGTTATCTTTCTATCTATCTATTTTTAATGCATTAATTCGTGTATTCAGCGGGCTAACCCAGATTTCGGGGGTTTCCAGAACCTTGACCTACACCAAAAGTTGGCATATTTGTGCCCTACCTATGCTCTAGATTGGTTTCATTGGTGTGTATATTTGTTTGGTTATAGAGAAAACTCTCCTTGTTTTTTAAAAGTGAAACTGAACAAGGGACAAAAACTTTACCTTTGATTGTCTCAAAACAGCATTTTTCGGTATAGCCCCCTAAAAGCGACCATATTATGAGACAAGACTGCTGCGCACGTTGTTCTTTGAAGACAGCCGAACCAACTACAGAACTTTCCCCATTAATTTTAATTTTAATTTATAATTTTGATCAAACTTTCTTGAGTTCACAAACCACGGCTTATTTGCAACAGCAGATAAATAATAATGCCATTCTAACATTCCTATCTTGTGTTTTAGACAATAATAATGTTGTAATAATTCTAAACACCCGCTAAATTAACATGAACCTTGCGCTGTGCAATTTTGTGTAAGCCTATCATGTTGTGATGTGAAGTCAGCGTTGCCGAGTGCTAAAAATAGCAACACATCGCTTTGCGCAGACACGTGAGTTTAGGTAGTTTCAAACGAGACGACATTTTGTGCAGCATATCAACAACTGCTTTTAGCTGGTCCTCGATTAGTTCTTTGGGTCTCTAAAAGTTTCTAGAATCTAGAACTTATTACGTAAAAAGCCTGAAAGCAGAGCTTTTGTTCTTTGTCCATTTATTTGAGTTATTTTCCGATATGTATTAGAGCTGAGAAAATTTGTTGAAGAAACTGGGCCATACGTTAACAAGAGAAAATGTGAATATATATTCATTATTAGTTGGGAAAACCATCATCTTGATATAATGCAAAAGCAAAAATAATTGGAAAAAAGACAATGAACAAATCCGATGATACTGATGACTCTGAAAACACTGCCAATGATTTTTTCATTGCATATCATTTAATAGACAAGTCAAAAATCGAAATTTAGTTTTTGTCATTGAACAAAGAACTTCTGAAACAGATTCTTGTCTTGCCGAAGACGGAAAGAATGTTAGTTGTCCCCACATTGAGAATTTCAACCGCCAAAATAGGCCAAAAAAAAGCAAAAATAATTTTTTAAGAATTGATTTGGCACACGCTGTTTCAATGCTATGCAAACATAATCAAAAATTTGCTCTTAAAAGTGTGCCCTTGCATTAGCTTATATATACATATATATATATATA
>NW_004797529.1:560141-581494 GCF_000002075.1 Aplysia californica
AACAACAACAACAACAACAACAACAACAACAACAACAACAACAACAACAACAAGATGAAGAACTAGAAGTCCAAGGTCAACGACAATTCTAAGAATGAGTTCAACAAAAAAAGAAACCAGACGCAGCTTTGTTTTAAAAAAACGAAGAAAAAAACAACCCCCCCCTACCCAAATTTAAAAAAAACCCAAACAAAACCACAGAGCTTCCCATACCAAACACACACACGCGCACAATACATGTATGTATACACGCAATACAGTTTCTATCTTGACAGCAGACCGGTCCTTCTCACAGAGCGTTTCCAAGCGCAATGTTTGAGCGTTAATTAGAAAACGTGAAGTTGGCAGGTCGGTTACGTCAGGCCCTAGTACACGCACGTTCTTTTATACTTTCGGAGCGCCTAGGTCAGGCCCTAGCCTTTGTTAGGATTGTGAAAAACTCGTCCAAGTGGAGACCAGAGAAGTAATGTCTTCCCTCCCGCACCCTTCCCTCCCCATGAAAAACGTCTAGAAACAAGAGTTGAAAACTTTGAGGGCCTAAATATTTCGGGACATTTAATTAAGTTTGAAGTGCAGGTAAGAGGCGCTTTTTTTGTGGGGGGGGGGGGTCATCAGTTATTCTCTCTCTCTCTCTCTCTAGTTCTGCGCTCGCAGAAAGTTTTTAAAAAATGGGAGAGAGAGAGAGAGAGAGAGATCAGGGAAACGTAGCTTTTTTTAGAGCATCCGAGCAAAGGAAGGAATCGGGAACCATGATTGCCGAAGTCTGTCGCAGATTTTTTTCTTTTTTAAATTTAGGCAACTGGAATATCAAAATGATTCATACTCTCTCTCTCTCTCTCTTTCTCTCTCGCTCTCTCGTATCCCTCTCTCTCTTGCTCTCTCGTATCTCTCTCTCTCTTGCTCTGTCTTATCTCTCTCTCTCCCTCTCTCTATTATTCTCTCTTATATCTCTCTCCCCCCTCTCTCTCTCCCTCTCTCTCTCCCTCTCTCTCTCCTCTCTCTCTATCTCTCGCAAAAACTCGTCTGACTTTCGGGCTGCCAACAGCAGCAGCAGTAACAGTAACACATTTCCCTGCTTTCCACAGTCCACTGTCATAAGTCAAAAAATCTGGGGATTTAATCCGCTACATACCAAAGAAGTGAAAAAGAAAGAGCTCGCACATTTTGTTTCATCCTATTTGTTATGTCGCTGATTCTTACACAGTCTTTTCAATGAAAATGCCAGCTACCACAAACATTAAAGTGGAAGCCAAGCCTTCCGCTGAGATAGGTGATGCCGCCAAACAGTGTTTAAATTGTTTGGAAAAGAAAGTCAGAAACTTAGAGAAGAGAAAGGTAAGTGAACATTTCCGAGACAAAGGTTACTTCGATCGCTAAATTTTTCCTTATTCTCTGTCTGAAAAGAGTCGTGGGGCAACGGACAAACGCTGTTCTCTTTACAAGTTCTTTGTTTGGCGGCTTTCTACTGTTGTTTTTTAAAAATAAAATGAATAAATTGTTATACAGTATGTGCTTTGATTGAAAGACTTACGGAGTCGTTTTATTAATTGTGAACTGAATTTGAAAGAAATGTCCACGGCCCAGCAGGCCATCTTTGCCGGGCCAAGCCAAAATTCAAGATGGCTGTCCTTTCTTCTAAAACCGAAACTGACCACAACCAAATCAAGGATTTCGAAGTGCCACTCAATTTCCAAGAATCTAAGGGGAACGAACAGATTCAAAACCTTTTCTTGGATAGGTGTGGATAGTTATTTATAGTCCAGCTGCATTGAAAGTGACCCTGGCATCTCTTGTAATCACTTTAGCAAAGTTAGTGTTAGTCTGCTAGATTCTACTTGGTTAGTTGTAGTGTTGTAGAGCAGTTGGCAGTGAATTCAGTGATATAAAATATAAGGTAATTATTATGGATCTTTCAACTTTCTATGGTTGGCATTGGCTAGACTTACTTGACAGTCAAATGAGAGTTGAGTCAGTTTAGTTTTGCTTTCTAATTTCGTTAACTTGTAAAGAAGAGTCTTGTCTGAACAATGGACATTTTTTATTAGAACTCCCCACCCTCTGGCAATTAGCCGATCTAGATCTGTAGGCTTTGGCATTTTTAGATGTGCCACAAATTTGTGAGCAAAACTGAGGGCTGGATTGTACTTTACCGGACCACCCGTCTCGGCCCGTGATTACTACGCACGCCTAGCCTAACTACGCACTCATAGTACTCTGCGTGCGGACAAAAGGTAGTTCCGCGGGCGACTTCGCGCACGCACAGCGAAGTCAGCGGCGACTGGCGAGGCGAGGTGAGCGAGAGGTGGTGGTGGTTGAAAGTGGGCAGGGGATTTAACTTTGGTGGACCACCGTGTATCATACCAGCAGTGGGGTGGGGGGGTTCAGGGGGGCTTGCCCCCCTGGAAACTATAATAAAGAAAACCCACAAAAATGCGAAACAATAACATGAGCGGACAGTCGTGTTTACATATCAATGGGGGGGTTTCAGGGGGGCTAGCCCCCCTGGCAACAATAATTTAAAGACACTCACACACACACATATAAACAATAGCATGATAAGTCGCGAGCAGGGCCAATGGGGTTGCAATTATGCAAATGAGCTCTCGTGCCCATCTCTAGCCCTCCATTGTATTTTGCCGGACCAGGAGTAGGCCTAGGGCCTAGGCCTAGGCCAAGCCAGCAGAGTCGCGAGCAAATAAGAATAGTGGACCACGTGATTAGATTGACCAATTAGCCTCAAGGTGTCAGGGTCATGGGTCAAAGGGCACAGTGGCACGGTCGTGATGACTGAAAAACCCGGTAAGAGACGGCAGTCGATTGCTGGCAGTTGAAGAGTGAGGACGTAGAAAACTGAGTAGGAGAGTGAGTAGGGGAGCTCGGAAACGAAGAACAGCGGGCCACTAGGCACCAGGGGCGCCACAGCGAAAGTAGTTCCGACCGGTGGTCCGGTAAAGTACAATCTTACCAAACTGAGTGTACCTTTTCTTTTTTTCACTCAATTTGAGGCACCTTTAGATCAGAAGTGTAACAGACACATGAGTGAACATTGAAAGAATCTCAGAAGAAAAGATTGAGGGTTTTATGTCAAGAACTGGTTGTCCCAATCACACCATGAGTATCATTTCGTCACACGGTCATTTTGTTGCACCGGTGCAGTCATGATGTGACAGTTATCTCGTCACACCCCAAATCCACAAGGTTGAATGGAGACAGTCATTTCATCTTGCACTTTCAAACATCAGACTCGCACTGTCACATAATGGCAAAGCAGATATAAACAAAAACATTTTTTTTGGAAGGGGGGTTTGCGAGCTACACGGTTCATGACTGGGTGAGTTTTGTTGAGTTGTTATCTATTGGTGAAAGGGGGAGGAAGCAGTTATAGGCTTAAATTATACTTAAAAGCAGGAGGGTACGGCCCAACGATTACGTGCTTGAATTGGTGATTTCAAATGAAGACTGCTGGCGCTGATCCTCCAAAACTCAGCAAGCGTAACAGTTCTGGAGAGATTTGCAAAGTCATTTCGTCACACACAATTGGTGTGTGATGAGATGACCGTGTGATGAAATGACCGGTTTTCCACACCACAGTACAGTGCATAGCTACATGGGAGTACATGGGCTGCCCTAGCCGTGCTGTCTTGCATGGGGATCGTTTGGTGGCGGTGAAGAAAATGGAGTTACAGGACGAGAAAGTTTTATTCCATGACATTCATATATATATAATGTCAGAAGTAAATGAAAACACCCCTGCTTTTTTTTGTGTTACCTTTTAGTCTCTAGTTTGATGCATGAATGACAAAGGATTATAAACCTGACTTGGCCTTCGATTTAAATGTGAGTCTCTGCCTTTTTTATGTGGAATTTGTGCCAAAATCCAAATGGCTGATTTTTCTCGTTTTTCTTTTCCCTGCAGGGACGAATTGAACAGAACCAGGAAAAAGCCTCCAAGGGATCAAAGCTTGAGAAAGAGCAGGAGGTAAGTGTAAGCACTAGAAAAAGATTATTTTTGGGACTTCAATTATGTTTGTAGGATTGAGGCCTGAAATGCTGTTTATTATAATATTATTATTTTCTGTTCCAATTTGAAAATTATTTTGTTTGCAAACGTTTTTCCACATTCAGCTAAGACTTTATTTTTGCTTCCTCATTTTGAAAAACAATGACAGAATTAAAATTAGATAATATTCTCGTTTAATTAGCCGTGTTTTGTATTAAGGTATTATAAGCAGTTACACTAAATTGTTTTACAGTTTATGTGAAAGTCATTTTTTGGGGGGTTTTATTTTAGTTTTTCCTTTGAATATTTTGCATGTACATGTTTGTTCAATGTGCTGATGTTGTGCCTCTTCAGATATCTCTTCATCAGTATGAACAAGTCACGCACGACTTGGAGTTCGCCAAGGAACTGCACAAGCAGTTTCTCTGCATACATCAAGAGGTAAAGGAAAACCTTCCGACTTCTGCCCCTGTCCTTGTTGTAGCACCTTTGTGTGTGTGTGTTTTGTCTTCCTCCCTGGCTACACACATAGTCTGTGGGTGGTTGGTGGGCACTCTACTGTGGTTTGTTCATTCTTTTCTATCTAATATTTATATATCGTCCTTATCTCTCCTCCTTTTTTGTGTATGTTACTCTCTTGTATCACATGATCTATTCTTCAGCACTCATGACCTTATTGTGTTGCAAGTGTCGTAAAACTAAAAACATGTAGTCCTCCCTTCATTTTCGAGGTGAGTTGTTAGAAGTAGGTTTTATAAACTTCTGCATCTGGATGGCTAAATAGCACATTTTTTTTCATATGTTGCTATCTAGTAACACCCCTAGTCTTCGGCACTTATATGACGTAATGGTGTTGCAAGTGCCATAAAATTTGTACCAAAACTAGAACTAAACTTCCAAGTTTTTCTTTCTGATTACAGTATCTAATCAGGACCAGTGGGTGGTTGGGGGGTGCTCTGGTGTGGTTTGCTCCTTTCCTATCAAACATCTATCGTCCTTTTCTCTCCTCCTCCTTTTTTTGTGTATGTTACTCTCTTGTAACACCTCTAATCTTCGGCACTTAGATGACCTTATTATGTTGCAAGTGCCGTAAAACACTTACTAACATTAAACTAATCAGGACCAGAGGGTGGTTGAGGGGTGCTCTAGTGTAGTTTGCTCCTTCTTTCCTATCAAACATCTATCGTCCTCATCTCTCCTCCTTCTTTTTTATGTTTGTTACTCTCTTGTAACACCTCTAATCTTCAGCAATTATATGACCTTATTGTGTTGCAAATTCGGTACAACTCTTACTAAAAAAAAATATTTAAAAAATAATCGTGACCTCCGATCTTTTTCTTGCCCAGCATGAGAAAATGGTGAAAAAGCAGGCCAAGCGGGAGAAGGCGGAGCGGCAGGCGGTGGAGATCAAGCGGGTCAGCGAGATCCTACAGCTGCAGTGCACGCTAGACCTCATGGGCGGGATGAAGGTGCGGGAGGACTTCAAGACGGGCAAACACGGAGCAGTGGTGAGTGCACGGGGCTGGGTGGACGGGGAGGAGAGCCCATGGTCTGTGTACTGATTTCCTTTCCCCTGTTCTCCTGTAGCTGGAAACCAAATTTGAGTAGTAGGTCTGCCTTGAGGATAGGAAGGATGAGACGGATGGGTAGGCTCGATGAATTTTTTGTTTATGATATTTGTGAAGCACGCTCGCAAAATGGGTTACTGGGGGCTCTCGTGGCCTAGAGATTGAGGTGCTCACCTCTCATTCAAAGGTCCCATGTTCGAATCTAAGTATTCTTAAATGTGAAGAATGCAACCCCCGGGGGGTTACAAAATGACCCCATTAGGGCGTACGGATAGGGTTGAACTACCCATACCATTTCACCATTTTCACCCGCAGGTGTTAACGGACGACAATCTGGACCAGCTAGACAAACTCTACCAAGCCATCTCCCCGTCGCGAGACGACAGCGGCGACGACTACCCCCAGCGTCTAACGGCGGCGGCTGAGCACATGGTGAACATTCTGGACGGCAAGGACCGCCAAGTTTTGGGAACAACCTACAAAGAGCTGAAGGAGCTGCTCACCCTGATCAACGAGTGCGGCTACTTCGAGAAGGCCAATCCGGCAGTGCCAGAGGAAGGTTGGTGGACTTTGAAATTATATTTGAAAAAGTAATTCTTATGTCTTATTTGGTGGCTTTTAACGCTTTGCTGTCTCTTGGCGCCTTTCCCAAAGAGGGGGACAGAAACATCTCGAGTTCTTATGCACAAGAGAATTGGAATTGTAAATGGGCTGTTTCATCAATGTGATGCTCATAATTGTGCCTGAACTGCAGCAGGGAACTGCTGCTTTTTCTTTCCTGATCCTTACTATTGTAATTTTTTTCCTCTACTGCTTTTGTATGTTTGTCACACTCTTGTGACCTGCTAATTCCGGGGTGCCTTGATAGTTGAAGCAGACTTTGTGCTGTTGGAGCTAGAGAGGTGAGCAGAGTAAGTCTGATTCCCTGTAAGGACTTTTCTGTTGACATCCACCCCTTGGCGCTCGTATGACCTTGTACAGTTGCGAGCGCCGTAAAACCTCTACTAAAATTAAAAACTATCTCTCCTCCTTTTGTGTTTGTTACTGTCTTGTAACACTTCTAATCTTCGACACTTATGACCTTATTGTGTTGCATGCGCTGTATAACTTACTAAAACTAAAGGAATTTGCAATTCTTATTAGTCGTTAAGATGTGGCATTTGCAAGTGTTGCTGCTGTAGATGAAGATATTGTAGCACAGAGGGTACCATCAGCTTGAACTAATGTTCTTTTTTCTTTTTCTGTTCCTCTGTCAGTCATTGCGGAGAGCACAGAGGAAGTGGAGGAAGAGGAAGCGGCTGTGGAGGTGGAAGAGACGTCCGGAGAGACGGGCGCGGCTTCCCCGTGTGAGGCGGCCGAGAGCGTGCCCGAGCCCCAACAACAGCCGATTGACTTGACGGTGGGACCCACAGACGGAGCACAATCTCAAATGGAAATGCCCCAGCAGGTACTCGTCGTTGTACTGTTTAACGTGGCGCGTTGATCTGACTCTCACGCCGTTTGTGTCGCGATATGGTGGGGTGGGGTGGGATCGGGCTCCTCCGTAAATTTTTCAGTGTGGGTGGTTGGTGGGTGCGATACGGTGTGGTTTGCCCCTTCTTTCCTATCAAAGATCTATCGTCCTTATCTCCCCTTCTTCTTTTTTGTGTTTGTTACTCTCTTGTAACACCTAATCTTCGGCACTTATATGATCTTATTGTGTTGCGAGTGCTGTAAAACTCTCACTAAAACACATTTTTCAGGCTTGCCAACTGTCCAGAATTTCCCAGGATTTGGCAGTTAGAAATTTTTAAAGAGCCTATTATCATATATACACTTAATCAAAGTCCGTCCCACTTGATGTAATTTTGTACCTTGATATATCGCAACCTCAGCACTTTCTTGTCCAATGTCCATTTTTAATAACAGTGAAAACAGGTCATAACAAAGAGTGAGCTTGAGAAGAAGTCACAGTTTCACTGTTGTAAAAATATGGAGGTACGTTATGAAAGCACTGGGGTCATGATATGAAACCTGAAGTTATAACATAGCATACTCCATATGACCTTATGCAGTTGCGAGTGCCGTAAAACCCTCTACTATAATTTTTTTTAAAATATATATATAGCATACTCCTGACTGGGTTTTGCGAAAGTTGACACGCCTGATTTTTTATTGAGTTGTTGGTATTATATTTTAAGCTTATTCATTTCTCTTGCTCTTGATGAAAATTAAATACCTATCTGTCTTGAAGAGAAGTCGAGGTAATTGCGATTGAATGAGGTGAGGTGTTGCTTGGTGTTAGAGGTAAAAATTAGAGTAAAAATGGCTGCTTAACCCTATCCGTACGTCGTGTATTACTGTCGTATCCATACGACATGGGGAACTCTGTGCCACCACTTATCCCTATCCGTACGTCGTGTTTTACTATCATATCCGTACGACGTTGGGAACTCTGTGCCACCTCTTTCGAAAGAGGAAATTTACTCGTTAATCCGATCCGTACGCTTTGCATAGCAATCTGTCAGAATGATTTTTTGAGAAATACTGAAAGTTTCAATGAGATCTTCGCACTAGAAGTATTCTAAAATGTGAAGCATACAACCCCGGGGGTATTAAATGACCCCAGGGTTTACGAATAGGGTTTAGTGATTTGCAAAAGTTTCAAAATATCAAGTGATACCCCAACAGTCGGCTAGACTGGGGGACGGGTGAAGGTGAGCCTTTTGTACATAATATATATTTACGTATACGTTCACATTTACTCTCTATGTGTCGCGACGTGGTGGAATCAGGTGCTCGTCAATTTTTGGGCATATGGGGTTATTGGTGTCATCTAAAAGCCTGCTCATTTGTCTTGCTTTTGGTGAAAAACATATCCATCTATGTTGAATAGAAGTTGAAATATTTATGATTGAAGGAGGTCAGGGTCGCCTGGTTTCAGAGGTGAAATTAGTGAGAAAATGGCTGTCAAAGTTGGATCATTTCCATAGCTTGAGAGTCCTTGGAAACTGAAAATTGACATTTTTTTGTGCCTTTAATCAATGTTTTCAAGCAACATCTCGCTGCGCACCAAGATTCGACTCTTTAACTCCAACGTCAAGTCTGTGCTCCTCTACAGCTGCGAAACTTGGAAGACAACGAAAACAGTACTGAATGAAGTCCAGACTTTCATCAACAGATGTATGAGGAGTATTTTAAGAATTAAGTGGCAGGATAGAATAAGAAATGAAGAACTGTGGGAAAGGACAGGACAAAAGGATATAGAAGTAGAAATAGGACTAAGAAAGTGGCGATGGATGGGACACACCTTAAGAAAGCCCAGCGGAAATATCACAAGACAGTCACTGCAGTGGAACCCACAGGGAGCACGAGGCAGGGGTAGGCCACGGGAAACATGGAGGAGATGTGTGGAAAGGGACATGAGAGAAATGAAGCTCACTTGGAACGAGCTTGGAAGGATGGCTCAGGACAGAGATAAATGGAAGGAGCTTGTATGTGGCCTATACCCTGCCAGGGGTGAAAGGCATTGATGATGATGATGAATCGATGTTTTCAGTAAAATCCACAGAGAAATGTTTTTAAACGGATATAAAAGGTGTTGAGCCAAAAAAAGAAAATTTGAAAGAAATTGCCCAACGGTCAGAAAAATGTCAATTGCTTTGATGTCACTATTTTGACGAGCGCCTGATTTCACTATTTTGACGAGCGCCTGATTTCACTATTTTGACGAGCGCCTGATTTCACTATTTTGACGAGCACCTGATTTCACTGTTGTGACGAGCGCCTGATTTCACTATTTTGACGAGCGCCTGATTTCACTGTTTTGACGAGCGCCTGATTTCACTATTTTGACGAGCGCCTGATTTCACTATTTTGACGAGCGCCTGATTTCACTGTTTTGACGAGCGCCTGATTTCACTGTTTTGACGAGCACCTAATTTCTCCACGATGCCTCACATGTCTGTAATGCGCATTTTCTCATTTCAGCCAATGAACACAATGGAGCAGGATGCATTTTTCGCACCCAGTAGCACGACAGCCTACCAAGAGGACTCAGAAGCCCGATACTCCCCGGTCTACAGAACGGCCCAGCAGGCACCCGACTTCGAATCTTTCACCAACAACCGCCCGTTCCAGTTTATCCAGACCTCCTACGTTATGTCAGAGTCACAAGGTAACCTCTCTCTCTCTCTCCCTCCCTCCCTCTTTCTCTCTCTCCTTCCTCCCCCCCCCCCCCTGGAGTATAGGCCATCAACATTTCTCGAGCGAAGCCTGTCCTGTGCATCCTTTTCTAGCTGTTTCCTTGATGTCCTCTCCTTTTCCATTTCTGCATGTACTGCTCGCCTCCATGTCATCTTTGGTCTTCCTTTCTTTTGTTTTCCTTATGGATTCCGCGTCCAAGCCTGTCTGATGATGCTTGTCGGGGGTCTCCTCAGGGTGTGCCCAATCCTTTTCCATTTCTTCTCCTGTATGTTTTCCTTTACCGGCCTTTGGCTTGTTCTTTCTCTCAGTTTGTGACTACAAGGTAAACCTATTCGTTAGTTAAGTTTAGTACCAGTTTTACGGTGCTCGCAACTGCATAATGTTATATCGTCCCTCTAAACACGTACTAGCGTAAGCCACATCTGACCCGAAATCGAGTTATGGCAATCACGCGATTCCCTTTATCCGATACTACATCCTCTCAAAAGATGGTAGGAATCGAGCAATAAATAGCTGAGATATAGTCGATTCCAGTTTGAACGTATCTCACTTGCCCACAAAAAGATACAGCACGTACTAACACACTGTTGGTTACGTTAGTGCGTGACGCACACTTTGACCCATTGTCATGTTTTTATTATACGGCACATACTAACGTAAGCCACACAGCCGGGGCTGAGCCTATGGCAAAAAAACCATCGCATAGCGCTTCTAGAGAGCGGGAAGACAAGCTAAACTACACACGTGGGCTTTGTGTGAGGCAGTCAATGCTCGGGATTCCACTCCTGTGACTACGACTCAGATGGCGATCAGGAATTCAATCCTGGAACATGCGAGGTCAGAAGGTGCAATGCTGAAGTATGGGTGGTTTGTCCTGATTGTGAAATCCTTCTTTGCTTTATCATTTCAAGAGATTGCATCCTGTGTTCTGCATGGAAAAAGCACAAGAGAGTTAAAAGAAAAAAATCAATGTGCAGAAGCTGTAGGTAGACCCTCAAAGTATAAGATTCCCGCTGGTGTGAATGAGAACACTGATGCTCCCGATCAGTTTAGGCAAAGGAAACGGTCATTGATGAGGGGGGTAGAAGAATGCAAAGATCAGTTCCCGAGCAATACACAGTGGGGGGAAGTGAGGAAGAAGTTAGAAAGGAAAAGAAACTCTGAGTACTCCGATCAAACAAACAGAAGGACGTCAAAATGAAGAGGAATTTGGGACAAGAGTACACAAGCATGGAGACAAAAAAGACTGTGCCCGCCAAACACACAAAAGCAAGATGTAAAGGAGACTTGTGTGCAAAGCAGAAGAAACAATGCTCAACAATTACTGACGAGCAGAAGGAGGCCGTTTTTATTCGTATCACTCCCTTGGAGATCTAAGAATGAAACGGGAGTTTCTTGTGAGGCATGTCTAAAACAAAGAGGAAATACACTGAAGGCGAATCACGAAGAAGTAATACCAGACAGTACATGCTTACAGTTGGGGAGAGTTTTGTTCCAGTCTGCAAATTGTTTTTCTTTAACACTTTGGGCATTTCAGAACAGAGTGCCAGAATGGCATTGAACAAAGTTACTTCCACTGGTATAGCTGAGAAGGACAAACGAAGTGGGAGACAGTCTGAGGCAGAAAGAGAAAGAGATGCATTTGTTCGCAAAGCAACATCTGATCACTTGGACAGATTTCCTAAAGTCGAATCTCATTACTGTAGAGAAAAATCAACAAGAGAACTCAGCAAATGGAACATGTACCACATGTTCATCCAGGAATAGTTACCCAGGACAAGGCCACCAAGCTTCACAACATTCAACCATGTATTCAAAAGTAATAATCTCTCAATCCATCGGCCCAGGAAAGACCAGTGCTCTCTTTGTGTCAATTATCACCAGGGAAATGAAGAAACAAAGACAGGTCTTGGGGAAAAGTTTGAGATCCATGTGGGAGCAAAAGAAAAGGTCAGGGAAATAAAGGATCTATGCAAGAAAGAAGCTCAGGAAAGTGAAAACGTTCTCTGAGCAAGTTTTGATTCGCAGCAGGTCATTTCCCTCCCTATGTCTGAGGAGAGCACCATCTTTTACAAAAGGAGGTTGTCGAACTACAACCTGACTTTCTACAACATTGCTAACAGAGACTGTCACACTGCTTCACTTGGGATGAAATACAAAGCAAACGTGTATCCTGGGAAATTTCAACTACAGTCCACCGTGCTCTGAAATTTTATGACGACTGTGGCATGAAAAAAGTTTTTCTTTTTGCACATGGATGCAGTGGTCAGAACAAAAATTCGATTACGCCTTCGATGATGTTGTATACAGTGAACAATAGTGGGAATCTTGAAGAGATTTCATTGAGGTTCTTTGAAACAAACCATGGTCAGAACGAGGTTGATTCTGCACACGGTGCAATAGGGCATGCCCTGAAGAGGGCTGGGGATTTGTTCCTTCCTTCTCAGGTAGCAACAGTGATGTCTCTCGCTTGACCTCAAAAGCCTTACCTGGTGAATCAGATGCAGTCTAAAGACTTTCTGGATTTCAAAGGACTTGAGAATCCTGGACGCACGAAGAGGATCCGATACGGAAGACACATTTTTGTGGAACAATACCATGGAACTGCGAGTCACTAAAGCACAGCCATATAAAGTCTTCTACAAGACGAGCCACTTTGACAGTTCTTTCAAAACCCTGTCCCTCAAGAGACTAAAGAATAGTGTGAAGAGCTGTGCACTTCAGACACTGAACACAGGACCAACAAACATTTCGAGAGAAAAATTTACTGATTTGGTTTCACTCTGTTCTGGTCCCACACCAGTAATTAAACTGGAAGAGCACAAAGCATTTGATCTTTCCTTGCCCCATGAGTAGTTGGCTGTGAAGGTCTCCTTTGGGGCGAAGCTATTCTACTTTGTTCGCTAGTGTGTAACTCCAGCTTAAGTATATGGCAGGCAAGTTATGACACAAAATGTATTTAATTTCACATTTTCTACTCTATTTCTGTGTTACTGCTTAAAAGTCTTTGAAATATGTCATTGAATTTACATCTCTACAGCAAGATCATGTTCCCAATAAACCTAAGTGGGGTTCTAGTAGAAAAGTTCCCTGGAATCTAGAATCTATATTATATTATTTGTTTTTTTACAAATTTGAAAATTTAGTGAGCACATGCTAGCACACGTTTTTGTAGTTTGTTTTGTTTTTAGTAAAGTACTGCTTCCCATATTAAACAGGATAGTGTTTCACAAAAGTGAGTAGGTACATAATAATAAAATTCTGTAAAGAATGGTCCATAATGAAACGTTCATTTGAGCAGTAGATAGCTGCAGTGATTATTTAATTTCAAGTTGATTTTTTTATCATATACAGTTGACGTCTTTATATTCCGAGTTGTTGTTAGCCTTATCATTTGTCATGAATAATACAGCCCGTGAATTTTAAACCAAATTGATCTTTCTTTGTATTTTTATTTTTATTTGGAAGTTATTATTTATGCGTAAGCCACGCAATGAACGAATTATGCTTCAGAATACAAAAGCACGTACTAACGTATCCAACAATCTAGTAACGTAAGCCACACATCGAGGCTTTCATTGACGTAGCATGTACTAGGGTATCCAACAATCTAGTAACGTAAGCCACACATTGAGGCCTTCATTGACGTAGCACGTACTAGCGTATCCGACAAAAAGGTCATTTTTCCTTCAAAACCTACTATTCTCACAAAGATGCTTCTAGCCAATTGAAAAGTAGTTGGCCCACACACGTTATGTCAAAATATTACGGACAGGATCGGATAATTGAGATCACAAAGGGATGGTGAAAATCGCCCAAATCTTTAAACGTCTCTCCTGCAAAACTAACAAAATGTGGCTTACGCTAGTACGTGTTTTGAGGGACGATATGAGCGCGTGGAACTCTAGTTGATTGCATTCACTACAATTCTTAGCACGGCTTGGTTTCGATCAGAATTTTGATAAAAATATTATTGTGTTGCAAGTGCTGTAAAACTCTTGCTAAAACTAAAAACTAACTCACTTAAAGAACCCCCAAAACAACAAATACATTTGTTCTTGGTTTGCCCCCGCAGCAACAGCGCCTTCGGTGGTGGACCCGGCGGTGATCCACGCGCAGCCTGCCGCCGGCTCGGGCCTGGCCTTCATGTCACAGAGCGGGTTTGAGCCGGCCGCTCCACCCCAGGCCGCCTCCACCCAGCCACAGCCCTTGCCTCAGCAGCCGCCAACACAAGCCATGGTAGGTTCCCACGACACACTGTCTGACACACTGTCTGACACACTGTCCACCAACACAAGTCGTGGTGGGTTCCCACGACACACTGTCTACTTCTGTCTGTCACACTGTCTGTCACACTGTCTGATACACTGTCTGACACACTGTCTGACACACTGTCTGACACACTGTCTGACACACTGTCTGACACACTGTCTGACACACTGTCTGTCACACTGTCTGACACACTGTCTGTCACACTGTCTGACACACTGTCTGTCACACTGTCTGTCACACTGTCTGACACACTGTCTGTCACACTGTCTGACACACTGTCTGTCACACTGTCTGACACACTGTCTGACACACTGTCTGTCACACTGTCTGTCACACTGTCTGACACACTGTCTGACACACTGTCTGTCACACTGTCTGACACACTGTCTGTCATACTGTCTGTCACACTGTCTGTCACACTGTCTGACACACAAGCCATGGTAGGTTCTCCCGACACACTGTCTTCCTCACAGCTATCTCTTTATATCACTGTCTATCTATCTCTGTATATATCACAGTCTGCCAGTCTACCACACTGTCTGCCACCCCCCCCCCCCCCCCTCGGGGCGGTCCCACTGACTGTAGTGTCTTTAGGCCGTTCCCAAAGGGGGGACATTTCTTGTAAATGGGCTGATTCATCATGTTACGCTCATAATTGTGCCTGATATCTACGACAGAGAACTGCTGCTTTTTCTTTCCTAATCCTTACTGTTGTCATTTTCCTCTACTTCTTTTGTATGTTTGACACACTCTTGTGACCTGCTATTTCCGGGTGCCTTGATAGTCGAAGCAGACCTTGTGCTGTTGAAGCTAGAGAGGTGAGCAGAGTAAGCCTGACTCCCTGTAAAGACTTCTCTGTTGACATCCACCCCTAGGCGCTTACATGACCTTGTGCAGTTGCGAACGCCGTAAAAACTAAAAATTTTAAAAAATTGGAGGAGAACTAGGGTTCTGTTGTGTAACAAGCTGTATCTGTTTCTGTTCCATCAAAGCTGTTAAATTTTTAGCAGAAATACTGTAGCAATTGTTTAATACAGCCACCCATTGTCCAGGAGAAAAGGGGTTGTCTTAGCCCGGTGGTCGTTTTGGACTGTGTCGCTATAATAGTGAGGGATAAAGGAGGGAAAGTAGGAAGTGGTGGAATGTACAGGTGATTTTGATTGTCGAGGACAGGTGGTCATTGAAGCAGGTTCTACCGTATGTGATCAGCACAGCTTACATGATGTGGTGTTCCCTCCTCTCCCCTCCCTCCCAGCCTAGCCCAGCAGTCAACGACTTGCCTCACAAATGTTCTGAGTGGGTGGTAGGTGGGTGCTCTGGTTTGGTTTGCTTCTTCTTTCCTATCAAACATCTATCATCTTTATGTCCCCTCCTTTTTTGTGTTTGTTACTCTCTAGTAACACTTCTAATCTCTGGCTTCTACTGGCATACGTCCTAATTGTGTTTCAAAGGCCCCAAAACTCGCTGCTAAAACTAAAGAGCAGGTTCGACTGTATTTCGCCAACTCACCTCACAAACGTCCTGGTGTGTCTCCCCCTCCCCCCCCCCCCCCCTGCCTAGCCCAGCTGTCAACAACTTGCCTCACAAATGTTCTGAGTGGGTGGTTGGCGGGTGCTCTGGTGTGGTTTGCTCCTTCTTTCCAATCAAACATCCATCGTCTTTATCTCCCCTCCTTGATTTTTGTGTTTGTTGCTCTCTAGTAACACCTCGAATCCTTCCAGCCTAGCCCAGCAGTCAACTTGCCTCACTAATGCGTTCCCTCCCTCCCCCCACCAGCCTAGCCCAGCAGTCAACAACTTGCCTCACTAATGCGTTCCCTCCCTCCCCCCACCAGCCTAGCCCAGCAGTCAACATCCTGGCGATGACGGCAGAGCTGTCCCAGGGGGAGTCACTCTCACAGCAGCCTCAGCAGCAGCAGACGACCCCCCAGCCCCCTCAGCCACAGCCACAGCCACAACAACAGTCGCAGCCCGAGTACAGCTCGCAGGGCTTCTCGCAGGTACCCCAGGTCAGCACGCCACGACACGCACACACACACGCATACGCACACTCACACACACACGCATACGCACACTCACACACACAGACACAGGCACACACACACACATACATACAAACGCACGCACACACATACATACAAACGCACACACACACACACACACATGCATGTGCATGCATGCACACACACACACAAGCACGCACACACACCTCCCCCACATAACACCGGGCGTTTTATTTCATCATATGACGGTATATCGCCGTCAAGATGTTGATTTGTTAAATGTGTCACGGCGCAGTGGAATCAGTCGCTCGTCAGTTTTCGGACATATGGAGTTATGGTATTGTCTTAAAGGTTGTTCATTTGCTTTTCTTTCGATGGAAAAAAAGTCGGTATTATCTTGAATAGAAATTGAGATATTTGCGATGGAAGGCGGTGGGGTCGTCTGGTTTCAGAGGTAAAATAAGCAAAAAAATGACTGCCAAAGTTTTGTGACTTTTATAGCTTAAGAGTCCTTGGAAACTGCAAATTTAAATTGTTTTTGTTACTCTCTTGTTGGCGGGTGCTGTGGTGTGGTATTTGCTTCTTCTTTCTTATGAAACGTCTATCGTCTTTATCTCCCCTTCTTCTTTTTTGTGTTTGTTACTCTCTTGTAACACCTCTAATCTTCGGCACTTATATGACCTTTTTGGCGGGTGCTCTGGTGTGGTTTGCTCCTTCTTTCCTGTCAAACATCCATATTCCTTATCTCCCCCTTCTTCTTTTTTATGTATGTTACTCTCTTGTGACACCTCTAATCTTCTGGTGCTCATATGACCTTATGCCGTTGGGAGCGCAGTAAAACCTCTACTAAAACTGCACTGACCTTATTGTGTTTCAAGTGCCGTAAAACTCTTACTAGAACGAACAATCTGAAAGTCACTGGGTTTGTTCTTCTCTCTGTGTTGTCGTCGTGCCAACAGCCCATGCAGCCTGAGGGTCTGTTCAACGCCCCCGCTCCCCCCAGGGCAGTGCCACTGACTGTAGTGTCTTTAGGCCAGTAGAATTGTCAATGGGCTGATTCATCGATGTCATGCTCACACTGTGCCTGAACTGCAACGGGGAACTGCTGCTTTTTCTTTCCTAATCCTTACTATCTTTATTTTTCCTCTTCTTCCTTTGTATGTTTGTCACTCTCTTGTGACCCGCTATTTTATGCGGTGCCTTGATAATTGAAGCAGATTTTGCTTTGTTGAAGCAAGAGAGGTGAGCAGAGTAAGCCTGATTCCCTGTATGGACTTCTCTATTGACATCCACCCCTTGGCGCTCATATGACCTTCTGCAGTTGCGAGCGCCGTAAAACCTCTACTAAAACAATCTCCCCTTTCTTTTTTGTGTTTGTTACTCTAATGTAACACGTGTAATCTACGGCACGTAAAACTCCGTCTGAAACTCACTGGGTATTTTCTCCTCTGTGTGTTGTTGTCGTGCGATCAGCCCATGCAGCCTGAGGGTCTGTTCAACGCCCCCGCTGGTGTGGTGGAGGAAGTGCCCAACCCCTTGGCCCCTCACCCGGGCATCATGGGACAGAGGCGAGGAGAGGACTCGTCCGCCTCGCCGTACGAGATCCCACCGTCCATTCCAATGCCTCCATCCCAGTCCCAGGTGGGTCCACTTGCCTTTTATTCCCCCCTCCCCCCCTCCCACAGTTGCGCGGCTTTCACACCACCACCGCCGCGGCTGCTACTGTTACCTACCAGGCTTGCCAACTGACCCGCGTTTTTCTCTTGGGGCTGTCCCGGGTTCAGCAGTCGGGGAAGTTATTTAGCTGCCTTTTTCACGTACACGTTGCTAAAAGCCAGTCCGGTTCCCACTTGATGTAATAATTTTGTACGTTGTTAAGCGGGCTCAGAGCCTGTGTACTTTTTGCAGGGTTGAGCGCTGTAGTAAATGTCATTTATTATTATTATTATGATGTATTCTGGTGTTATGATAACTGTGATGTCCCCGACTGGGTTGGGAAAGGGGTACAGCCAGTTGGCAAGCCTGCGGCTTTATTACAAATTGTTTAACCGTTTATTGACATTCCGTTGTTCACACTGATCTCTTTGTTTTTTACTGACTAATGTTTATTTTTTTGCCTGCTACAGACACAGTCTGTTTGATTCGATTGTTGTCGATTTTGTTAAATATTGGATTGAAAGCTACATAGTTGGCCTACTAGTAAAATGCTTTATCTCCCCTCATTGCTCAAAGGCAGCATAGGATGAAAATTTTAAAAAGAAAGAAAGAATATTTTTGTTTGCGGCAGACACGCTCTGTTTTTACTCGATAAATGTCGATTTTAAAGGGTAGTGTTTTATGGTGGTGGCTTAGATAGTCATTGCGTTGTTTAGGCGCAAATGTAAACTGCCCTATAAATTCTCAGAAGTGTTGACAAAGTCGATTGATTTTCATTTTTAGGGTATGTTGTGACTGTATAGAAATCTTAAATGGTTTCGGACAGAAAATCCCCCCTCCCCCGGACATATTGAAGTATGAAGTGCACACAGTTTTATGGCATTTATATGATCTATTTTTTTACAAGTATGTTGAAAGTGGCGTAAAACTGAATACTAAAACTGACCTATAGAGTTTTGTTAGCAAACATGTATTGATTACGGACAGTAGGCCTGGATCAGTAACTACGTGAGACTGGGGTCAGTCATCGGTTTTACGGCAGATCTTCTGTGGCAGGTTGACAAACAACGCAGACTTGATGTCCCACACTGTGTCAGCTGCAGTTTTTTGGGGGTTTAAAAAAAAATTATTTAGTAATAATTGTACAAGCTTTGAAGGGAAAAAATGATCCGCGGCAGCGTGTACTTCACTTTTTTGTTGGGACTGCCTTTATTGTGTTTCTTGGCTGAGGTCTGTGTGTGCATTGGGCTGTTTTAGTAGAGAGAAAGGTCTTTTTTTGTTTTGTTCTGTTTTGTTTTAGTGCTGCTTTTTTTTTTGGAAGGAAAAGAAAGTTATTTTTTTTTGTTTCTCGTTTGTTTTTGTCTGAGGATATGTTGTTTGCATGTGGTACTAATCTGTATTAGTTAGAGCGGCTGGTTTTTTTTTAAAAAACTCTCTCCACTCTCTCAATTACCTCTGCTGCGGTTTCTTCATCAAATTCATCAGTCGTAGCATGTGTTTTAGCTGTCCGTACGGCCCCCCGCATTAAAAAAAGCTGTGGTGTTTCTGATGGGACTATCGTCGTCTTCATCATCGTCGTCGTCGTCACCTTACTGTTGTCATCAGTTGGATGTGCCATGAGACAGCAGCACTCACACCTCGTCGTGTCGTCTGCCCAGGTTGGCTGCTCAGCTGGACAGCCCGCACCCTTGTTTGTTTTATTTATTTATTTTTTTTCGGTCATATTTTTAAGTTTTTGTTTTAAACGGTTGGTTGAAAGGGATGGAAGAAAGGTGTGAAATTTGACATGTGTGTTTTTAGAAAGGTGTGAAATTTGACATGTGTGTTTTTAGAAAGGTGTGAAATTTGACAAGTCTTTCTGAATAGTGTGTGATTTGAAATGTGCGGTTTGAGAAAGGTGTGAAATTTGACAAGTGTTTGATAATGGTGTGAAATTTGACAAGTGTTTCAGAAAGGTGTGAAATTTGACAAGTATTTTAGAGAGGTGTGAAATTGGACAAGTGTTTTTGTGTCTTAGAATGATGGTGTAACAGTGGAATTCTTTTAGTTTGTGTCTACATGTGTGTCGTACGTGAGTGTTTGAGCCTGAGTACAGGGGAACCTGCTCTCTGACAGCCACCTTTATAAGACAAACAGCTGTAGAAACGGCCACTTCCTATTTTCTTTCTCGTGGATATATGTTGTTGTTATTTTCAAATTCCTCTACTAGCTGCGAGCATTTCACTCTTGGCAGCGCAATGCCTCCCTCAAGTAACCACATGTCCTTGTCATCTGGTCAACGCCAGAGTAGAGCAGGCTTTGTGAGTGTGTGTAGAAGCTTGCATCGAAGAACTGCCAGGTTTGGGACCTACCGGAGCTGTATCATTAGATTGCGGGTTCAGGGGTTCGGGCCTCAGTCTGTCCGACGTTGTGTCCTTGGGAAAGGCACTTTACACGAATTTCCCATTTGGCTCGGTCCTTTCGAAGATGGACGTTAAACTCGGAGGTCCCGCCTCTTAAACAAAGTAACAGCGTAGACTTGGGCATTAAACCGATACCATTTAAGACAACCAATTTTCTCCTCAACTATGGTCGGCCATCTTAAGACTATTTCTACTTCCTGTAGGTGGGATGTGGGGGGTTTGTTCCTCGAAAAACTTTCAGCTGGTGGAGATGTATGTGTGTTTGTTCCTCGATTTGTGTCGCAGATAGTGTGTGTATTTGAGTGTTTGTTCCTCGATTTGTGTCGCAGATAGTGTGTGTATTTGAGTGTTTGTTCCTCGATTTGTGTCGCAGATAGTGTGTGTATTTGAGTGTTTGTTCCTCGATTGTGTCGCAGATAGTATGTGTATTTGAGTGTTTGTTCCTCGATTGTGTCACAGATAGTATGTGTATTTGGGTTTGAGTGTTCTACCCAAAAAAACTGGCAGTTGGTATAGTATGTGTATCACTGGGTTCATCTATCCCAGAACTACTTGTAGCTGGTATATGTGTGTGTGTGTGTGTATGAGGCAGGGGGTTCTGCCAGTTTAGTATGAGTATGTGGGTGTGTGTGGGTAACAAGTACTTTGGGAGAAACCGGGTTTGTCCGGAAGTACTTGTAGCTGAAATGTCATGTATGTATGTATTTGTCTGGGGGGTACTCCCCAAGTGGGGTATGTGTGTGTCATGGCTCTCTATGTTCCTCCAGTTTTTTAAATTCTGAATTGAGATCCTTGGAATATAATGTATGAGTGAGTGTCTTTTTTAAAATTCTGAGTTGAGACCCATGGTATAGATGTATATATGAGTGAGTGTCTTTTTTTAAATTCTGAGGTTGAGATCCATTGTATATATATGAGTGAGTGCGTCCCCTCCCCCCTCACAGCCCCTCCCCCCTCCCTCCCCCACCCGCCCTCAGCTGGCAGGCAGCGATAGACGTGTACTACTACTCACTCTCTGCTACCAGCAAGCGCTGCTCCTGTCATGGCACTGCGCCTGCATCTCATTGTGTACTCATATTACCTGTACCACCTGGACACACTCTCAGCCCCTCCCCCCTCGCCCCTCCCCGCACTGAGTCATCGGAACACACCCTTGCTCTCTCTCTCTTTGTGTTGTAGCTTACTGGAAAAAGTGGGGTGGGGGATGGGGGTTTCGCAATCAGGAATTTGTTGACAGCCTTTGTCACATACATATCACTGGTTATAAG
>NW_004797529.1:581594-585180 GCF_000002075.1 Aplysia californica
GGCAGGCTTGACCAACTGTCCTGATTTTCCCTGGGACTGTCCTGGATTTGGCAGTCAGGAATTGTTATTTGAATTCCATAAACACTCGTCACTATATACACCATACCAGTACCCGCTCCGGTGATTGTGTTTGTTGTATTATAGATGTGTTGTTACAATATAGATTGTGAAGCGCGTAGAGCTTGCTGTTGAGCAGGGATTTGAGCTATGCAAATGCTAGTATTGTATTGTGTAATCTGATAGGGCCACTCTGGTGTCTTGGGATTGATTTTTTGGCAAAAGTTGGCAAGTTCTCGGATTGATTTTTTTTGGCAAAAGTTGGCAAGCCTGGGTTAGGTGCTGTTCTCTATTGAGATTGTCCTAGAACCAGGAGACTGTGGTAGTTGACAGTCTTGTCTGACTTGTCACGTACTTGACATGTAACAGCTCACCCACCAGCGCCAGAACTGTCCTAGAATGAGCAGTGTGTGGTAGTTGAGAGTCTTGTCTGACTTGTCACATACTTGACGTGTAACAGCTCACCCACCCACGCCGGTCTCACTCGATGTAATTTTGTTGGTTGGTACTTCGGACATACGTGAGACAGTGTGCTGGGCTCAGGCGCTTGTCAAAAACAAATTAAATCAGAAAATTGGCTTTTTTGGGGGGCCACTGGGCGATTTTTTTGGCTCAACACCTTTTGTATCCATTTAAAAACACATTTTTGTGTGGATTTTACAGAAAAATATTGATGAAAAAATGTAAATTTTCAGTTTCCTAGGACTCGGGCTATGGAAGTTACCAAACTTTGGCAGCCATTTTCTCACAAATTTGACCTTTGAAACCAGGCAACTCTGACTTCCTTCAATGGCAAATATCTTCTACTTCTATTCAAGATAGATGGATATTTGTTTCACCAGAAGAAAGGCAAATGAACAGACTTTAAGATGATACCGATAACCCCATATGCCCCAAAATTGACGAGTGTCTCGCTCCACCGCGTCATGACACATATGTTATAGCATTGGGTGTCCCAGATTGGGTTTTGAAAAAGTTGGCAAGCCTGCAGTATACAATTTGAACGAACGTGCATATATATACGTACATTGTTTAGAATAGCACTGGCACTTAAGCAGACCTTCATCATAGAATGAGAGGACTATCAATGACCAGGCACGCTCCTCACTTTGTGACCCTACAGAGTGCTGTGAACAAAGGGAGAGAAGTAGTAAGAAAGAAAGAGGGAGTGAGAGTAGTAGATCTGTATCATAGCATAAGGTATGCACTTCACACCACCAGAAAAAATGCAATGAAAAAGAAGAAGAAAGAAAGAGGGAGAGAAGAAGTAAGAGAGAGGGGGGATGGGAGGAGAAGTAAGAGAGAGGGGGGAGGGGAGGAGAAGAGATGGATTTGTAAGAGGTAGAGGGAGGGAGAGTGTGATCATAAAGAGTGCTATGAAGTAAGAAAAGGGGAGAAGTAAGAGAGAGAGAGGGAAGGGAGGAGAAGAGGTGATTATGTAAGAGGTAGAGGCAGAGAGAGTGTATGGCGGCTGTTCCTACATCCTATGCCCTCTGTGATCCTAAAAAGTACTATGAAGTGAGAGAGAGAGAGAGAGGGAGGGGAGGGGAGGAAAAGAGATGTAGAGGAAGAGAGAGAGTGTGTGGCGGCTGTTCCTACATCCTATGCCCTCTGTGATCCTAAAAAGTACTATGAAGTGAGAGAGGGAGGGGAGGAGAAGAGAGGTAGAGAGAGAGTATGTGGCGGCTGTTCCTACATCCACTGCCCACTGTGATCCTAAAAGGTACTATGAAGTGAGAGAGGGAGGGAGGGAGGGGAGGAGAAGAGAGGTAGAGAGAGAGTGTGTGGCGGCTGTTCCTACATCCAATACCCTCTGTGATCCTAAAAAGCACTATGAAGTGAGAGAGAGAGGGAGGGGAGGAGAAGAGATGAATGTATAAGAGGTAGAGGTAGAGAGAGAGTGTGTGGCGGCTGTTCCTACATCCAATGCCCTCTGTGATCCCACCACAGGGGCAGTCACAGATAGAGCAGCAACAACAACAGCAGGAGAAGAAATTCCAAATGAACGCCAGTGCCCCGGTGTTCCAATCCATGTATGCTCAGGTATGCTTCCTGTCCCCACCACCACCACCCACACCTCTTGTCATTCATTCACTCACTCACACCACCACCACCACCACCACCACACCCCTCTTCTCACTCACTCACTCGCTCATACCACCATCCCCACTTCTCACTCACTCACACCACCACTACCACCACCACCATCATCACCACCACCACCACCACCATCATCACCACCACCACTACTACCACACCCCTCATCTCTCTCACCATCACCACCAACACCCTCAACCTATTGACCACTTGACCACACCACCACCACCACCACCACCACCCTCCGCCTCATCTCACTTGCCACACCCACCACCCTCCTCCCTCACCCCCTCCCTCATACCTCTCATACCACTCATACCACCCTCCTTGCACACAACCCCCCTCTCCTCCCCCCTCCACCCCTCATCTCACACAATCTCACCTTTCTACCCCTGCGTTCACCTCCTCACCCCTCACCACCACCACCATATTCTGTACGTGTGTTTTTGCTTGCTGTGACACCTTGTGGAACTACGTAGCTGCTTGCCTGGCTTAGCTTACTTAACGAGCACGCTGAGCCCCCTGTCATCTTAATCAGCACGGTGTACCCCTCTGTAATTTTAAAGCGCTTTCTGACCAAAAATCTGCTTTGTGCGTCTGTCCGTTTAACGGACTTTCTGACCAAAGATCCGCGTTGTGCGTCTGTTCGTTTAACGGACGTTGGCTGACGGTGGACCTTGCATTCATATATCATGTCACACCACGTGTTTGTTTTTGTTGGAGTGCGGTTTTTCAGGCGAGGCAAATTGGAAGTCACGTGATGACTGGTCCATTTTTGTAATTTTTCAGAAATTTACAAAGTACGGTCAAGTTCTTTTACATTTGGTGCGTGTTCCCTTCAGTAGGGTCAAATTCTTTCAAAATTTGACCAGGAGTACAAATAGTCGCTTTTAAGGACAAACGGGTTGACCCAGATTTCAGGGGTTTCCAGAAATCTTACCTACACCAAAAGTGGGCATTGCCCTACCTATAGGAGAAGTTTGGTTTCATTGGTGTGTGTATTTGTTTAGTTATAGAGAAAACTCTCCTTGTCTTTTAAAGAAACTGAACAAGGGTCCAAAAAATTTACCTTCGATTTCCTCAGAACAGCTTTTTTCGGGATAGCCCCCTTGTGCTTAAAAACGACCAAATATTAATATAATATGAGGTGAACCACGAATTTAGAAAAACATTTCGCTTAGTAAAGCTGAACTTGCCTCTCTACATGGGACGACTTGACAGGCGAAATGTTACGGCCACTGTAAAGCCAACTAGATGGAACTCCAGTCAAGTACTTTCAACGCGACGCCGGCCGCGCGTACACGAGACTTTGGTCTGAGCACCACCATCAGATGTGCGAGTTAAATTGGTTCGTCCGTGTGGCGCGGATCTTTGGTCGGAATGCGCAACTACATAGCACAAATTCTTTTGTGATTTTTTTTTGGTCCCCCCC
>NW_004797529.1:586057-588341 GCF_000002075.1 Aplysia californica
CCCTATTTTAATGGGTTGGAGGGTGCTCTGGTGAGGTTTGGTTTGCTTCTTCTTTCTCCTCAAACATCTGTTGTCCTTGTCTCGTGGCCTTCCTTTCTTTGTATATATGTTCTACTCTCTGGTAATACCAGTGGTACTCTCTAGTAACTCCTCTTTAATATTCGGCACTTACTAATATGACCTAATTGTGTTGCAAGTGCTGTAAAACTCGTACTCCCAACTAAAAAACTATTTTTGATTGGTGGGGGTTATGCTACAGCAAAGATCGTGTATGACAAGATAGTTCACTCCTCTCTTGGAGTCAATTAAAAAAGTATCCTCAAAATTCGGTGACGCCCTCTTCGAAAAAGTGCGGACTTTGCCCTACTTGTGTGAAAAACAATAAAAGTGAAGCTAACAAAACTGTACTATTCCTATTTTTCTTTTGGAGAAACGAAAGAGAGCTTCAAAACAAAGACTGCAGCGCCATCTGAAGCAATGTGCGGCCTTCCGCGGACACTTTTTTTTGGCGCCGAGTGAACTATCTTGTTATGTACGATCTTTGGCCGAGTGAACTATCTTGTTATGTACGATCTTTGGCTACGGTTAATGCATAATAAAATACCACACCTGTTACTTGTTAACGTCCACCAGTGGTGGGGGAGTCTTCCAGAAAGCCTTGTGTGGGGGCAAGGAATGTTGGAAAAAGTGGTTTGTTTGTGTGTGTGTGTGTGTGCGCGCGCACGTGACGTGCGCGATTGGCGTTTGCAGTTGTGTGTGTGTGTAGACATGCGTGTACGATTGGAGTTTTGCAGTTGTGGGTGTTGTGGTTTGTGTGTGTGCGGATGTGTGTATGTGTACCTGCTCTTAATTGATGATTGTAAGTTGTGTGAATGTGTATTTGTTGTGTGTAGTGTGTGTGTGTGTGTGTGTGCCTGCTCTTATTTGATCGTGAGTGGTGTGAATGTGTATTTGCACGTGTGTAGTGTGTTACTATCTTAGAAAGACAGCAGCTTGTCTCTGTTTGCTTTGTTTTCGTGTAGATTGAGATGAGACTGGGGCCCTGTTCCTAGACGGCGGGTGGTTGGAGGGTGCCACTGATAGGTCCTACTTCTTTACTCTACCTCATATGTTTCTGTCTGTTTGTCCGTCTAATCTTTTCCCCGCACCAAATGACCATTATTGTATCGATGTTCTTCTGTTTTACTCAACTCCTAGAAGTGCAAAAGGCGTTCATAAGTGAAATAACGTAGTCTTTGAATGTGTGGATGGTTGGCGGGTGTTCTGGTGGTGTGGTTTGAGTTTGCTGTTTGTTTCCCGTGAAGCATCTGACACCATCCTTATTTTTCCCTTCTTCTTTTTTATGTTTCTCTCTCCCTGTAGTTGCTAGCACTTTACATTTTCGGAACTTCTATGGCCTACCTAGTAATTGTGTTGCAAACACCGTGAAGCTCTTACTAAAGAAACTTTCTTCTGAATGAATATTAGACATGTTTCAAAACCCTACAATTGCTCCACTATTCTGATTAGGAAAGTGCACCTGGCTCTATCATCACAGCTTCCTCGAACCCCTCGGGGCGGTGCTACTGACTGAAGTGACTTTAGGCCATTCCCAAAGGGGGGACATTAATATGTTCTTATGCACAGTCGAATTGTGAATGGGCTGGTTCATCAATGTCACGCTCATAACTGTGCCTGATCTACAACAGGGAACCGCTGCTTTTTCTTTCCTCATCCTTACTATCGTCATTTCCTCTACTTCTTTTGTATGTTTGTCACACTTTTGGGACCCGCTTTTTCCGGGGTGCTTTCAAAGTCAAAGCAGACTTTGTGCTGTTAAAGCCAGAGAGGTGAGCAGAGTAAGTCTGATTCCCTGTAGGGACTTCTCGGTTGACATCCACCCCTTGGCTTATGCAGTTGCGAGAGCCGTAAAAACTCTTCTAAAACTAAACTAAGAATATTATGTTTCAAAGTCCTACAATTGCTCTCCACTATTCTGGTTAGGAAAGTGCGCCTGGCTCTATCATCACAGCTTCCTCTAGAGTGTGTGTTACATGTCACTGTTGGCACAGTCGACAGTCGGAGAATGTGTGTGTGTGTGCTGTCGCTTGACACCAGTTTATAGGGTCTTCTTGCGGATTTGGGGGTTGGGGGAGGCATAAGAAGCTATGCTTTTTAAAATGTTTCGTGATTGGTGTGACAAACATGTTTTCTGTGTAGAATTTTGTTTCTGAACTAAAGGCTACAAAGTGTGTGCAGTTTTTCCCCAATTGTGCTTTCAACTGCCAGCGTTTAGTTCACCTTT
>NW_004797529.1:588516-589757 GCF_000002075.1 Aplysia californica
AATTTTTTTAAAAATTGGCTACTTTATGGACCTGGGGGGCTTGACACCTTTTTGTCCATTTTAAAACATCCCTGCATGGGTTTTGTTGAAAAACTTTAATTAAAGGCCCAACAAATGTATATTTCCAGTTTGCAAGGACGTTCAAGCTTTGGAAATTCGCCCAACTAAGGGGGGCCATTTTCTCACAAATTTTTTCCCCTGACACCAGGCAACCTTTGCCTCCTTCAATTTTGACTTCTATTCGAGATAGATTGGTATTTTTTAAAATCAAGAGCAAGACCAACGGACAAGCTATAAGATGATAGCAATCACTCCCTATTATGCCCCAACATTGACACAAATTTTTTCCCCTGATACCAGGCAACCTCTGCCTCCTTAAATTTTGATGTTTGTTCGAGATAGAATGGTATTTTTTAAAGTCAAAACGAAGACAAACGGACAAGCTATAAGATGACAGCAATCACTCCATCATATTTTGCCCCAACATTGACGAGCGCCTGATCCCACCGTGTCATGACACACACATATTATGTGTCGCAACATGATGGAATCAGGCGCTCGTCATTTCTTGGGCGTGTGGAGCTATTGGTATTATCTGAAAGCTTGTCCATTTTTGTTGCTTACAATGAAAGAATTCCCCGTTTATCTGGAGTACATGTCGAGATAGTTGCGAGTGAATGAGATGGGGGGTCGCCTGGTCTCAGAGGTAAAATTAGTGAGAAAGTGGATGCCGAAGTTTGGTTATTTACAAAGCCCCATAGTCCGTGGAAACCGATAATTAAAATTTTTTTGTGCCTTTACTCAACGTTTTTCAGTATAATTCGCACTGAAATAGGTTCTTAAATAGACACAGAAGGTGTTGAGCCCAAAAAAAAAAATTTCGATAAAAATTGCCAAACCACCGGGAAAGAGTCAGTTTCTTTACTAGCATTATTTTGACGAGCGACTGCTTTCACCACACTGCCTCACATATATATCTCTGCTGGTGTGTTTGCAAGATGTGTTTTTCTTTTTTTTTCCGGCCGTGGATATTTGTACGAGAGCTTGGCATGAGTTGGACTTCTTTTTTTTTTTAAATTTTATATTGGTGAGAATCAGATGTCAGCATGACCTTATTTTTTTCCCTTTTGTTTTTTAGACGATTGGCATGGATTTTTGGGGAAATGGCCTCCCTTTTTGGATGTTGGGCATGCTTTGGGAGGAGCATGTGCTTTTTTATGTTTGTATGGGCAGGGGGGGGG
>NW_004797529.1:589956-591191 GCF_000002075.1 Aplysia californica
GGGGTTAAAGACACCTGCATTGGAAAAAAAACAACCCACCCCAAAAATTCAATTTCCCATCCAACAAGCTGAAGAGGAACTCATGAGACGGTGTTAAGTGCTCATGTTTTGATGTGTCCGAGTGGGTGGTCGGCGGGTGCTCTGTTCTGGTTTGCCCCTTCTTTCCTATCAAACACAAAATATTCCTTTTTAACCTTATCTCTCCTCCAGATTTTCTTTGTGTGGAACTTTCCAGTAAAACCTCTACTCTTCGGCACTTTGATTGAAAGCTTTTCAGCTTTATGTTATAGTTTAGTCAGTTTGAACTCTTTAAACCCCATCGGACTGTTTGGAGCGTCCGGCGGTAATAACCCTGTTCCCCATCAGACGCTGGGAGCCTCCAGTACGAGTTACAACTGTTTCGTTTCATTAAGTGCTAGTTTTTGCTTGTTTTTCTGAACCAATTCCGATCCAAGTTGTTTTTTTAGTAATGACTAAGCTTTTGTTTCCGCAAGAAGTTGGAGGCAGTCTTTTGGGGTTGTAATGAGACATAGTGGGCCAGGTGGAGGTGACTGTAGAAAAAATTGCGGGAAACGGTTTTAAAAAACTCAGGCTTTAAAGAGCTAAGGCACTTACAAGATAATTAGGTCATATAAGTGCTGAAGGCTACAGATGTTACCAAAGCCACACCAGAGCACCCACCAATCACCCTAACTTTATGTGAAGAATTTTTCTTTTTTTCAATAGGTTTATTGAGCAATTGGAATCTAAATTTTTTAGGATGTGTGAACTTGTTTTCTTTAAACCCCTTTGGTTTGAAAACTTAAGTTTTTGCGTTCTTAACTAAACAAGTACTAATTTTTGTTCATTAGTGTGTGAACTAATTTATTGGCATGATCTCCCTTTTTTTGGGTGTGTTTTTCTTTCCTTTTCTAAGTACTTTTTCTTTTCCCCTTTCCATTGACCATTACAGTACTGCTACTGTACTGCTACTCAGGTGGGTGGTTGGCGGGTGCTCTGGTGTGGTTTTTGCTTCTTCTTTCCTATCAAACGTCTATCGTCTTTATCTCCCCCTCCTTCTTTTTTTGTGTTTGTTACTCTCTTGTAACACCCCTCATCTTCTGGCAGTTCTATGACCTTATTGTTTTTCAAGTGCCGTAAAACTCTTACAAAAACTAAATCTGCTACTGGTGTGCTAGGCTTGTACAAATGCAGTGCTGCGTGTGTTGTCGTAGAGGTGCTGTCTCTGCTTGGCA
>NW_004797529.1:593145-595296 GCF_000002075.1 Aplysia californica
TCTTCTTCTCTACTAGGAAGCAACTTTCCCCTCTGGGTGGTTGACGGGTGCTTTAGTGTGGATTGTGGTTTGCTCCTTCTTTCCTGTCACACATCTATCATCCTGATCTCCCCTCCTTTTTTGTGTTTGTTACTCTCTTGTAACACCTGTAATCTTCGTCACTTATATGGCCTTATTGTGTTGCAAGTGCCGTAGAACTCGTACTAAAACTATAAACTAAGTTTCCCTCTCCCCTCCTCTATCACGAAAGAATGGCTTTGTGCAAGGTTTGTTGTCTTCAAACCCCCACACACACACACACACACACACAGGGCAGTGCTACTGACTGAAATTTCTTTAGGCCATTCCCAAAGGGGGGACATTAACATGGTCTTATACACAGTAGAATTGTAAATGGGCTGATTCATCAATGTCATGCTCATAAGTGTGCCTGAACTGCAACAGGGAACTGCTGTTTTTTATTTCCTAATCCTTACTATGGTCATTTTTCCTCTACTTCTTTTGTATGTTTGTCACACTCTTGTGACCCGCTATTTCGGGAGTGCCTTGATAGTCGAAGCAGACTTTGTGCTGTTGAAGCTAGAGAGGTGAGCAAAGTAAGTCTGATTCTCTGTATGGACTTCTCGGTTGACATCCACTTGTTGGCGCTTATATGACCTTATGCGGTTGAGAGTGCCGTAAAACCTCTACTAACACTGGAAAAAAACATCTATTATCTTCATCTCCCCTCCTTCTTTTTTGTGTTTGTTACTCTCTTGTAACACCTCTAATCTTCGGCACTTCTATGACCTTATTGTGTTGCAAGTGCCGTAAAACTCTAGCTAAAACTAAACTAAACTTTTCCTCCCAGGCAACAATGGCTTCAACAACGGCTACCCTCGCGGGGGTCGCGGAGGCTTCAGAGGTTCACGGGGAGGCGGTGCCCCCAGCGGCAACAACAGGAACGGCGGGCCAGGCCCCATGCAGAACGGCTTTGGGAACAGAGGAGGCGGGCCAGGCCAGAACAACAGTCGCGGAGGGAGAGGTAATTATTATAATAATAATAATAATATTAATAGATTACATACGCAAGGCCCTGAGACAGGAAACGTGGCCAACCCCAGTGACGCTACAAGAGAAGCTATACGGGCCGACAGATGAACTGAGCAGGACAGCCCAATTTATGACTGATACCAGACTTCGAGTGTGATGCGACAGAGAAGAAGAAGAAGATAGATTGCATTTATATAGCGCTCTATCCCATAGTAGTATAAGCTCTGAGCGCTTTACACCAATCACAGAATCAGTCACAGAAGGAAAAATATTTCACTGAAACAAGAAAAACCAGTTCAACCACATACAGAAGAACTTTCACAACCATACATTAACTATACACAGGTGGGTGGTGGTGGTTCCCCTTGTCTGTGGAGGATGGAGGGGGCAGATGTTTTTTTAGGAGAAGTTGTTGTTTTCAAATCGCTTTAGCTACGAGCATTTCGCTCTTGGCAGCGCAATGCCTCCTTCAAGTAACCACATGTCCTTGCCAGAGTAGAGCAGGCTTTTTTATGGGATAAATCTGGTAAAGTAAATCACAGGAATTCTGTGTTTGTTGGAATGTGTTCTAGTTTTTTTTTCTGGAAAATCATTTTGGCGCTGTGACCTGATCAGATAATTTTCTCCATCGCATTATTACACCATGTGGCGGCAAAGTCTAAAATAACCCTTGCAATGTTGAGCATTTAACTTGATACAATTTCCTTTTTTCCAGGTGGCACTTTCCAAGGGTACCCTCCCAACGCCAACTACAGACCCGACAGTTTCCAGGGCAACTACAACGCCGGGGGATTTGGCAAGTTCCAGAAGCGAGGGGGCATGAACAACGCCGGGGGTCCTGGCAATGCTGGGTACCCGCGCGGAGGACCGGGAGGCAATGGGGGCAGAGGCGGAGGTGAGCGGGTGGTGGGAGGGTGCTCTGGTGGGGTTTGTTGCTCTTTCTTTCCTTTCAGACCTGTCTTCCGTATCTTTTCCTCTTTTTTTGTTTTTATATGTTACTCTCAATTGACACCTCCGGTCTTCAGCACTCGTACAACCTTTTTGTGTTGCCAGAAATGTACAACTCATAAACTGGCATCGTTTTTAGTACTTCCTTACTATTCCCCCCTGTACCCCCCC
>NW_004797529.1:597740-600395 GCF_000002075.1 Aplysia californica
CCCCCCCTTGTTTGTACCGCATTGATATTACTCATTCGTTGTCTCTGTCGGGCTTCATTTATTTTTTTTTCCACCCCCTCACCGCTCCGTATCGCTCGTGTCACAAGTTAGTACGTGTAAAAAAACTTTTCAAAAAGAAATCATTGAGATTGTCACAAGCTGCCCCAAGTGTCCAGGAAGAATCTTATATAGACTGCGACGATGTTACTGTATCTGCTTATCTGCATCATGCTGGGGTTTTATTTTATTTTGGGGTTTTTTGTTGGTCCCTCCTTTCCTCATCTCATTGGCGAATACAGTCTAGTGTGACCTCCTTGTGCGCGTGGGGCCCTGGCAAATTCTTTCTTAAGTTTTGGCACCGGAGACGTCTATAAAGATGACCAGCGGGTGTGGGGGAGGGGGGAGGAGGAGGATAATGTGCTCAGCCAAGCTGGGCACGCGGTTTTTGCAATTTTTTATATTTTTTTTTAAAATGTAGGCTACCTTTCAGTCTTTCCTGCACCCGAGCTGGGTAGGTGGAGATGCTGAGAACCCTGAATTGGTCTCTGGTGAATTTTTCCGTTTTGTGTAAGAATCAACGACAAACAAACTTGCAAATGTATCTTCTTCTTCTCTGATTCATGTAAACATAGCATGCTGGCTGGCTCGTGTTTTGTTTGGGGTTTTTGCTTTGTTTTTGCTGTTTTGTTTTGCTGTTTCCTTCTTGCTGGTTTTGTTCTTTCTCTCATTTATAAAAAAGACAAACAACAAACTTTTCTCTCTCTCTCTCTCGCTTTCTCTCACTCACTCGCTCGCTCTGTTTAGACAATCCTTGCGACATTGTGCTGTAACCATCCTACCTTAGTATTATTTTCTACAGGTGTCGCTTTTCCGGATGAAATTATTCGGATATTGCGCCCGCTTTATATCTTTTTTTAAAAAAAAGTTTTTATACCTGATTACTGAGTGGATGTGATCATGAAACTTTTTGAAATGTTTTGGCGACATGTAAAACTGGGTCTGAAAAGTTTCTAATTTTTAAAGAATTTGCCCCCGTAGCCAGTTGGCACCTCTATAATGATGAGAGGTTGTCCTGTGAGTTCACAGACACGAAAAACTCGCTGGAATATGTGTGCAGAATTACAGCGGGCACTACTGCGGTGATGTCTCGTGAGTTTTTGATCACCGCTGCTGCGACATTCACCTCTTTTGTTTCTGGCAATCTGCGCATGCGTGCGCACACACACAAAAACGTGCACGCGTGCGCACACTCACACACATACACACGCACACATATCTATCTATATTCTATCTATCTATATATAGACACAGGTGGCGCTGTGTGCTCAAACTTGGTAGTCGTTTTTGCTTCTAGATCCCTTTTCACGGCGCCGTTTTTCTCCTTCACTCGTTCTTGTTTAGACCCTTCCTACTGGACCCATAGGTTTAGCTCGAGACTTCCTCAATTTGACGACTAGAACTTCAGTGGAATAGACAGACATGCATTGTTATCTTTTATTATTATTACTATTTTCTTCTTGGATTCATCATCATCATCATCACATTTCTGGCATGCCGTAAGTGAGATTTGAAGGGGAAAAAAAAAGAAGAAAAATCAACCAAAAAAAAAAGCCTAAATGTGTTGTGCACTTGAGTGGTAGTAGGAGAGGTAAACTTAAAGAGGAGGACCAAACTTAGAGATATAATCTATACTATATATCTTTACTACCATACCTAAATGTGAGTGGACTCTCGTGACGGGGAGAAGGGAAATATTTCCCTGAGTAGAAATAGCCGAGAGCCATGTCGTGTCCGTCTATCTAGCCTTCTGTGCTGGGTTTTTTTTTCGTTTTGTTTTTCATCGATTTTTGAGTGTGAACCTCTGTTCCTCATTTTGTGTCCTGCGTAAGCGGAAGCTGTTTCTCCCATCGTTGTGAAGCTAGTTTTTTGGATTTTCGTTTTATTTTGTTTTAGTTTTATTTTTATTTTGTTCCTTCAACCGTTTACTTTCCTCTCCCTTTTAAAAACATTTCTTGAATAAAACTAAAAACAAAAAACAACTTTGATGCTCACCATTCGAGTTCGCAGACATGTAAGTATTATGTCAGTCATTGTCCCATTGGATTTCTTTGGGGAATAAAGTTCACTGAGCAAATGATCACACGTGTGCTGGTTTTGAGTACCCATTTTTCAGATTCAATGTGTTGTGTTGTTATGAGTATGTATTGTATGTTTCAATGTGTTGTGTTGTTATGAGTATATACAGTGGAAACCATATATAACAGGCCCGGTAATAACAGGGATTTTTTGAATCCCCGTTTTTTCCTTCTCTTTCTCTATATTAAAAGTTTTCGGCAATAACAGGGCCTCATCGGAGCCCAACCGGTTATAGCAGGGACAAAGGGTCGTTAACAATGTGTAAAAAGTAAAAGAGAGAGAGAGAGAGAGTAACGCAGTGGTGGAGCAATCACACGCAAGCCACGCCACGCCACTGCAAGCACACGCAGCGTGTGAAGCGAGAGAAGGCTGCGGTGTGCTGCAGACCTCGATCTAGCCCGAAACTTAGCAACACGCACGCGTAATGTGTCACCAACGATGTCAAGCGCAAGAGAAAATGCCTTTCAATTGACAAAAAATACGAAATAATCCAGGCTGTTGACAAAAAGCAAGCTCCAC
>NW_004797529.1:603005-606307 GCF_000002075.1 Aplysia californica
CCTTACCTTATTTAGGCCACAGTCCACTGTGGCCTAAATAAGCTAACCCCCCCTCCCTTACCTTATTTAGGCCATATGTGGCCTAAATAAGCACTCCCTAAAAACAAACGTGTTTGTTTTCAGTTTCAGGCGATCGAGTGTATTAATGGGTAAAAGGTTCAGCCGATCGTAGCCCAGTTTACGCCCTGTGTGGAGTCGGATGTAGGTTAAAGTAAAGGGGATATTTGTTGGACTACTTTTCTATCATGTCATTGCTGATTTCGACCTTTGTTTTTATGTGACTTATTCATCAGGTGACGGTGCAATCAAAACGGGTCACGAAACTTTCAATACGCCTACGTATTAATCTATATCAAATGGGACGAAAATATGTTCAATTTTCAAACACAAGAAGAAGAAGAAGAACAACAACAACAGAATAAGAATAAGAATAATAACAGCAATAACAACAAAACAACAACAGCAGCGACGACAACAACAACAACAGCAGCAACAACATTATCAACACCAACAACAAAACATGACATGAGAGCATTACCACAAAAACGAGAAGAACACGAAGAAGAAGAAGACAATGAGGAACAATCGTTCCATTGAAGCACGTGTCATGGGGCACCAGGTTAAGATTCTCAAACTGAAAGCTAATTATATTAGATGATCGATTGCTGCTCAGCAATCAAACATCTTTTATATGATCTAGGAAGTGAGAATAGATTTTTGTTATCTAAAGGTTACAAGCTGTCATTAGACGATTTTACGGAAAGAATCTTTTTGGACATGTCAGTCAGCACTAAATACGTATCGTAACTTTAACATCGCGAAAACACTTTAGGTACTGCAAGTGGAAACTCAGACCTACACGATCTGTTCATTTCGTTTTCGAAAGAGTTTGACCAGTCTGAACAAGGAATTTCTTTGAATCACATGAACATGGTAATCATCTTTGCCAATTGTTTACACCTTTCTAAAGGTGAATAACCATTACACTGTTTCTGTCTGTAACATCGATACATAATTAAGTCTGCTGCCCATTTCTTGAAGTCAAAGCACGTTCTCCCGCCCACGTTTCGCGAAACACTGCGCAGTAGCAGAAGTTATAAAATGTATATAACTTTCGTCAGCTCTCTGTGTCGCCTTGAATCATAGACTTGAATGCTAATAATATTGTCCTAGGTCGGACACTGTCATGGCTGCCACGTTTCGCTATCTTTAAAAAAAAAGGTCTGTGCTTGTGCAGTTGTATTCTAGAAAATTTCATTCATAAAAAATCAAAGTTGGCGGTTTCCACACTTTCTAAAATGTTTACAGATGGGGCAATATCTCTTTTAAAAGCATGTCCCTCATTTATTTAGTTAGTTTTGTTTTGTTTTGTAATTGCAACGTACTACTTATTGAACACTTGTTTTGATAACCCATAGTCAAGGACCTTACAACAATTGGACCCTACCTAAACGTTCTTACTCTCTGACCGTCTAGGACCCTACCCTACTATCTCTCTTCGCGGCGAATCTGAGAGCCTAACCATTGGACCACTGGCGATATACTGCACTCCTAATTCTTGTCACGAGGCCAAACTTTGAAAGAGCTGTCAGGGTTAGAAACCACGCAAAAATAAGGCAAAGGAGACACGGCCGCTCAAAATTAATCCTTAAAACCAGACTTGACAAAATTCTGTGGAATCAGAGAAATGTAAGAGTGTGTCTGTGCGTGTCTTGGTGGCATGGACATGTATTGCTTTCAAATGAATATACAATTTTAGGCAATAAACGATATTTTATTACGATTCTTTGAAACAGATAGTGAAAAAGAGCGGTTACAAACAGTACGCGAAACTTGAACTTGACAGCACATGTGCATATTACTATTTTGTTTAGGAAGCACTTGTTTTGTGTAGAGCACGACCCTTTGGGCATGACTTGTGTTACATTTTGGACATAACCATCTGTCATTTCATCCCGAAAGTCACAGAGAGAGGCAAACAAATCGTCGAAACTGGGTACAAAGCAAAGTGGCGTTTCGTCAGCTGCTGTTTGATGGGGCTCCACATGTCTGCAGAATATGACTGTATGCAGTTGCGAGCGCCGTAAAACTCTCACTAAACTAAACGAAAACATACCTGGGCTATTCACTGATGACCACTCAGATGTTGGTACGAGGTGCTTTTGTCATGTCATGTATAAAGATGTCTACTTGAATAACACATTGACGAAAATAAGGACGTGACGTTCCAGCACTTGCGCGATGTAATCATCTCAACAAAGTACAAAGCCATCCTTTGATTCCCACAAGTGCGTTTATTCACTTCAGCCAGGCCACCCCACACCTGGGCAATTTCGCGGCGTTTTCTCCTCAGTGTAAGGTGACCATATCCCAAATGTAACTAGCACAGTCCATGCTCAAAAAAGGATGGTGCTCTACACAAAAACAAACGACGTAGACACATTTCTAAAGTGCACATTTAACGTTAAGTCCAAGTTTTGCGTGGTATTTGTGGCTGCTCTGTTTTCCAGTTTCCCGGAAAATATGTGAGGCAGCGTGGTGGAATCAGGCTCTCGTCAAAACAATCAAAGTGAAGAAACTTGCATTTTTCCACAGGTTTGTGAATTTTCATCAAATTTTTGTTTTTTGACTCAACACCTTTCATTCCCGTTAAAGAACTTATTTCTGTGTGGATTTTTCTTAAAAAACGTAGATTAAAGGCACAAAAAAAGTAAATTTTCAGTTACCACGGACTCTTAAGCCAAGGAAATAAGTAATCTTTGGCAGCCATTCTCTCACTAATTTTACATCTGAAAACAGGTGACCCCTACCTCTTTCATTTGCAAATATCTCGACTTGTATTCAATATAAATGGATATTTTTTTCATCCAAATAAAGACAACTGAACAAGCTTTAAGATGATACCAATAACTCTACATGCCCAAAAATTGACGAGAGCCTGATTCCACCACGTTGCCTCACATATAGTAATTAAATGTTGTTCATTGTAGAGGCAAACATATTCTCCATTCATCAGATATGCAATGCATGTCTATTCCAACAATGCATATACGCTCCAATACAAGCGCAAACATACCTTTACTCTTCTCTCATTTCACACAATTTTCCTAAGTATGATTTTTAAAGCTAATTTTGAGTGACTCTATCCCGGACGATTGTTATCGTAAAGGAAATACAAATGTATCAGATAATGCAGATTTTACCTAGCTTTAAATTGGTATGCTGCATGCGTGGAAAGTACAAGGCTTTAGTACGATGATTTGGTGGATACGTTTTCAAGATTTTCTTCTAAGCTACTACAA
>NW_004797529.1:606561-613359 GCF_000002075.1 Aplysia californica
CAACACCAAATGGACAACTTGTCGACCTCATTGCACCGAATCTAAGTGGCGAATATCTTTTTGCATGAGCCTCCTAATTCTGAAAGACCTGAAAAAATCTCGATTTTCGTTCATGGCGACAAACATAAAGAGGTGCTGTCTATATAATCATTAGTAATTAATTCCTCATTAAACTCATAAACTCAATGCCGCGAACTTTTTCTAGCAAGAGCAGTACAATGCTAAAATCAAAACAATACAGGGTCTCGTTGCAGGGGCTTAGCAAGACATTCCAGTTCAGTAAAGATCAGTCGCTTCGGCGCTGGGTTTTTTCTTCTTTTGCTGTACTGTGAAGTCCTGGAGATACACTATCATATACAGTACAGTTTGTGTTGCTGTTGTTCTTGTTTTCTAGCGGGGCCTCTTGGCCCACCATCAGGACATCCTACTTTTAAAAATATGTCCCAAGCAATTAAAACACAAGTCAGAAAAAAACCCTGCTTGTGTAAGTTTGCTTTGTTTGGGACTCACAACACCACTGCGACAGACAACTTATAGAACTGGTACGGTAAAACAAATTGGTGGCACAATTTATTGTCAAATATCTCCTCCACTATCGAGCATTAACTCTCCAACTCTTGCATTTTAACCAGTATTAATTTGTCTAAACAGATCAGTATTTTTGTAAACACCTGTTAGCTCTATTCTAGATTTTTTTAAAAGCCCAGATGGTGGTTTCGACATATTTTAAAAGGTTTACAGCAGGGACAATATCGCTTTTAAAATCAAGTCGGAATTTTTTTCTAATAGCGAGACTATGTTTACGGAACACGTTTTGAGAACTTTAAGTGCAAAAAAAAAAAAAAGAGTTCACTATCAAATTAATTTCTTGTATAATGTTTCCAATAAAAAGTGACACTGGTGAACTGTGAAGTAGATCTAGGCCATATGCGTATCCAAATGTGTATGAGGAGCGGGAAGTGCAGTGAACAATTCCGTTTTACGTGTGACGGAGATTTATAGTATTTTATATAAATTTATGAAGAAAAGTTATGAAACTTAGTCTCAATCGTTGTGGGAAAAAGTGATTCAGCTAAGACAAATTGATACACAACACTGAGCAAAGTGTGGGTGGCATTAACTCTCCCGTTACAAAGTTATTTGAGGACACGTTGCTCCACGGAATTTTGACCGCACTGGAGGAATTGTCTCTGCTTTCTGTTCAAGCAAACGTTTTCTCCTTGATGATCCAAACAATAGGGGTTACGATGGAGCGGAGAAATAACATCCACAGAAATAATTGTGACAATATTGTTTCAGGAATTGGATCTAGAGAAGCATGGTCTTCGTTCAAGTTGTAGCCAAGTTGGAAGAAGGCAAACGGCAATGACAAAACAGCGTATAGAACAGCAACTAGGACCAGGGTACTTTGCTCATTCCTCACTGCGGCCGACAGTTGTTGATCTGAGGGTGACTGTGTCGAGCTCTCTGGTGTTTGGATCACAGCTTGTGTTGGGAGCATCGATTGTGGAGGGTAGACGGGTTGTTTGAGACCAGGGTCTTGTGGACCACTTACGTAAGCAGGTGGCTGAGAGGCAGGGTAGCATGGCTGTTGTGGGTACACTTGAGCGTAAGGTGTCGTGACGTCCTCACTAAGCATGAAACTTTGAAGTTGGGGGATGTCGTAATACTCAGATATGGCGTCGGGTGTCCTGCTGCTGGTTATGAGCGCGATGATGACAGCCATGATCGCTGGTAAAACAATAGCAACGACAAAGCCAGCCCTTAACAAGTTCTTTGACTCGAGTAGGGAGGAGCAGCCATGAGTGCCAGATAAAGAAACAGGAAAGATCAGGATGGCTCCAATAACCCAAGGCACCACCGCCATTAATATGGACGCTGCGTCAGGACTTGAAAACAAACAACGAAGTTTTTTCCGGAAACACAGTTCGCTACAGAGAACGATTATACCAACACCATACACAAACGGGAGAAAAGCAGAACAATATGTCATTGCAATTTGAAATCCGAAACAAAAGATTTTGTAGCCATTTTCAAAATACCCACGAGCTAAGAGAACCAAGGGAAACAAAGCTAGTACAATGTCGCCCACTGCGAGGGTCATAACTAGGAATTTACGTTGATTCTTGAGTAACCGCCCTTTGCGGAGAAACTTGAAGAGCAGAAAAATATTGACAGCAAGAATTCCTATAATAAAGATAACCACCAAGGCTTTGCTGGCCTCTACCAGAGCTTCGTGGTCGACCTGTGCCGCCATGTTTGTCACTATCTTGTGAGACCTTTCTGCTTTAGATCTTGGATGCAGCTTGTGTAGACAATTTCGATGGGGAATAATGGTAACCAAATCGTATTCAATCCTCAGTCAAAAGATGCTATGAACATGTTCACCTTATGTCCTATGGTTTTGAGGCAGGTATCGGGGAATCTGCGAGTCTGTGGATTAAGTAGTTAGAAAAGTGTTTTTAAAAGTATATTTGGCGTTTCGTTCAAAGCATGAAAACGTTATGTACGTATTATATCTATTTTTCCTTATTGCCCTTTCTATTCTAATTCTGTAGTTTGATTTTAAAAGACAGTGTATTTAATTTTGGACGAAACGGATTTATCGATTCCTGATAGTGAAAAATACGTGCCTTAGTCTGGTATCTATATCTTAATAAATATGGTGGGGAATGTGTTTTGAATATATTCAAGGAGACTGACAATTTTACGAAACGAGATGTATTGTCTTTTAAAGGAAAAAACCATCCAGTATTGAGGTCAGTGTGGGGGGGGGGGGGGGGTGTCACTAAAGACCGTCTACTACATTCCGGCCAACACCAAATGGACAACTTGTCGACCTCATTGCACCGAATCTAAGTGGCGAATATCTTTTTGCATGAGCCTCCTAATTCTGAAAGACCTGAAAAAATCTCGATTTTCGTTCATGGCGACAAACATAAAGAGGTGCTGTCTATATAATCATTAGTAATTAATTCCTCATTAAACTCATAAACTCAAACCCGGGAACTTTTTTTTCCAAGAGCAGTACAATGCTAAAATCAAAACAATACAGGGTCTCGTTGCAGGGGCTTAGCAAGACATTCCAGTGGAGGGGGGGGGGGGGGGGGTGATACAGCTTGGTCTAACCCAAAACCGAGGAGCAACAGAGTGCTAAATTTGAAACACAGACATGTCACTGGGCACTCCCTCCTCCCACACCCCCCTGAAGGTCCAAGGCAGAGCACCCCTCCCCCCTTACACATACATTTTCGAACCACCTAAATATGAAAGTAGTATTGTTGTAAGCATTATGCGTCTTTATTATTTTTATTATCATCGTTGTTAGTAGTAGTAGTAGTAGTAGTAGTAGTAGTAGTAGTAGTAGTAGTAGTAGTAGTGGTAGTAGTAGTGGTAGTAGTAGTGGTAGTGGTAGTGGTAGTAGTAGTAGTAGTGGTGGTAGTAGTAGTAGTAGTAGTAGTAGTAGTAGTAGCAGTAGTAGCAGTAGTAGTAGCAGCAGTAGCAGCAGCAGCAGCAGTAGTAGTAGTAGTAGTAGTAGTAGTAGTAGTAGTAGTGGTAGTAGTAGTATCATTTCTGACATGTCCACATTATCTCAAATGTTAATAGTTCTGTAGTTTTAAGGCAACGTTTCTTCTTTTGTTTGTAACTTAAGTATTCTAGCCATTGTGATATATAAAAAAAAAAGCGACAGCAAATTGAAACGCATGCGATCTCAAAAACTGTGAAGAAAAAAAAAATCTTTGTATTATATCACAATTGCTAATTAGTCAATCTAAATAAACGATCTGTTCACAAATCATTTGCCCTTTAAGATAATCAATTCTGAAACTCCACAAAAAAGACATCGACCACGAATTAACGCCAAAGAATAGAACGGACCAGCTAGATAAAATTACCGGTACTTTATCAAATTTCAGACTGTGTGTGACATTGGACTATGCTTAATTAAGTAAGGCATTTAAACCAATTGACAGTATCAGGAAGACATGCTTTAATAGACACAGAAAAAAACAACAAAAAGAACCTCTAATAGCCTAAGAGCAAAATAGAAAGATGAAATAAGTGAAATCAGGATCAATCCTCACCTACGATAAAGGTCGTTCACTCGTCCATTTGAAAGATACTGCCACGACTCTGTCGCTTTATATCCATTGGATTCCCGAATGGGAGGAGTGGCCAGCATTGGTGCTGAATCACGACTATCCCGATACTACTGTGTACGTCGGGTCACATCGTCACCCGATACCGAAGGTCTCGTTCGCGATCTTTCAACCTGCGAGTATGATAGAGCAGATACCACCTGTGATTTCTGACCTCATGGTCTTAGTAGCTCAAAACGGCCAAAAATGGCAGATAGAAATTTGTAATTTTAAGGTATCAACTATTTCTTTGCCAAATGCTCGCTTGACTTGAGTTCTGGACTTAAACGAAGGTGCCGGGATGCATCACAACTTTCAACTTTATTACGTATCCCGGCTCCTCTTCTCCGCAGTTTGGCAACAGAACGATGGTTGAGTGTCCTGCTTTGTTTACAATATAGCGCCAAACCAAACCCATAATATGATGTTTTGGTCCCAGGAAGTTCTCTTTCACTAAAATGTCTCCTGTATAATGACAATGACATGTATGTTAGTTTTGTTTTGATGCATGTGTCGTCAATGTATGGAAGTCTGTCTTTCGGCACTGGTTGTCTGCATAATATGCGGATAATGGACCCCCCCCCCCCAACCCCCTGGGCAGTGCCACTGACTGAAGTGTCTTTAGGCCATTCCCAAAGTGGGGACATTAACTTGTTCTTATGCACAGTAGACTTGTGAATGGGCTGATTCAACAATGTCATGCTCATAACTGTGCCTGAACTGCAATAGAGAACTGCTGCTTCTTCTTTTCTGATCCTTACTATCGTTATTTTCCTCTACTTCTTTTGTATGCTTGTCACACTGTTGTGACCCGCTATTTCCGGGGTGCCTTGATAGTTGAAGCAGACTATGTGCTGTTGAAGCTAGAGAGGTGGGCACTGGGCAGAGTAAGCCTGATTCCCTGTAAAGTGACCTTATGCAGTTGCGAGCGCCGTAAAACCTCTACTAAAGCCAAACAAACAAGGATAACGGGTGTGAACGTCCCTAAATGCGTTGTTTAATTGATAAAACATGTACGTTCTGGTGGTGGGTTTCTCTAGTAGCGCAGGGCCGTGAGGTCTCTGCATCGGTAAACATGATTTATGATACACTTGTGGCAGTAATTGCCAAAGAAAGAGACTGATACGCTTGTGGTGAGATATTGTGTGAGTCAAGGTGAGAACGGATAGGGCCTGTCCAATGGCTATCGTTTCATGCTGTAGCTGAGATTATCTGTCTTCTTTCTGTCAATTTCCAGTTAGTTTTCTCATCCTCCCTAGGGCTCCTGTTCTTGCCAAATAAAGTACGAGTATGTTCTCGATGTTTCTGGTCTTGTCCAGTGTGCTGTTGGTGGGTGCTCAGGTGTCGTTTCCTCCCATCAGACATCTGTCCTTATCTCTCCTCCTTCTTTTCTTTGTATGTTACTCTCTTGTACCACCTAGTATAGTGATCACCGGTTATAGATCTAACATATTATTATGTAGGTTGGAAGTGCCATACACCTCTTACTAAAACTAACACTAACTTATTTTGTCAGCGCGTACGGAGCAAGTGTTTGTTGAATGCATTGTCTGTGAGTCTGTTGTGTTTTTACTGAACGCCAAGAGAATGTTTGAGGTAAATTTAAAACACTGCAGGGACAGCCTTCTCTGTTCCGTCAACCCAGGTTCTGTAACGTTCACGCAGATTTAGAAAATGACAGTTAACTCTCTGTTTCTCCATTTCTTTATCAGACTACAACTTAAAAAAAAACAACAACACAGAACTGTTTAAACAATAATAGGATCCTCTTCTTTTTTAAGTAAATTGGAAGTTTGTGTCCGAGCGAATCACAGGGTGGGCACACGCAGCCAGGGCCGTCGAGAGCCTTGTCGGGCCCTGGGGCAGCTATCACCTTCGGGACCCCCCCGGTCTCACGCACCCTCACCTGCAATTTTATAACCCAACAAATTAATGTACATAGGGCATATATAATCACTTCACTGTGGCATATCTATTACATACCAACATACGCTCTCTCTCTCTCTCTCTCTCTCTCTCTCTCTCTCTTTTCCCCTTGCTTGCGGGCCCCCCCAAACCCCCGGGCCCTGGGGCACTGGCCCCCCCTGACCCCCCCTCTCGAGAGGCCTGGGTGTCATCTCTGACTCAGAGGTTGGCGTATAATGACCCTCCATCCAGCGCTCAAGGTTGCGAGCTGCCGTTCCACATTCTGCCACACCGAGGCTAGTCAATGTCTTGATTATGTTCGTTCTTTTTACTCTTTGTCTACCCCTGGCTCTCCTACCTCACATTCTTCCTTCAAGCAACTTTTTCTCAATTTTCTGCTGGCGGTTGTTTTTTTAAAAACAAAAGTATCGTATTTTTCTACTTTTTTAATAAGAGTTTTACGGCACTTGCAACACAATTAATTAGGTCACATAAGTGCCGAAGATTAGAGGTGTTACAAGGGAGTAACAAACACAAAAAAGGAGAGGAGATAAAGACGATAGATGTTTGATAGGAAAGAAGGAGCAAACCACACCACAGCATCCGCCAACCACCCACTATTTCTCTACTGTTTATTTTCATTTGATATTGATTGTCCGACAAATAACCGTGGGTGGTTGGTTGGTGCTCTCCCCTCCTTCTTTTTTTGTTTGTTACTTTTTTGTATCACCCCTAATCTTTGGCACTTATATGA
>NW_004797529.1:613459-621032 GCF_000002075.1 Aplysia californica
GCACGCAGCCCCCGTTTGTTAACGTGGGTGACGTTACTGCCACGAACTCTAGTGCTAAATATAACCTCTTTGGTCAGCCCTAAGTACACATCGTAACTTTTACTTCATAGAAACACTTTAGGCGGGCTAATACTGCAAGCGTAACCTCAGACCTAAATACTCTGTTCATTTTGTTATCTCGAAAGAGTCTGGCCACTTTGAACGAGTTTTTAAAATCTTAAATCGGGTCACATTATCAGCATTAGAGGTAAAACAATTCCGATTTACTTTAAAAATGAAATTATATCCAGAAAGTGATATAAACATGATTAGCATCTTGGTCAACAATTTGTACCTTTCTAAAGGTGAATAATTATTGGATTGTTTCTGTTTGCAACATGCATAATACAAAGTCAAGTCTGCTGCCTATTTGTTGTTGAAGTCAAAACTTATCCTGCCTACATTTGGCGAAACACTACACGCCAGCAGAAGTTGTGCCTTTAGTCAGCACTACGTGTCGCCCTGAACCACAGACTTGAATCATAATACCCGAGGTCGGAAATGTCATTTCTGCCACTTTTTGCTCTCTATAATAATTTTACTGCGCACAAATGTCCAATATTTCCAAACTATGGAACATAGACTCTCCAGCTTTTGCACAAACATTTGTATCAATTTGTCTTAATAGATCAATATTTTTGTAAACACGTGTTAGCTGTATCCTAGAAAACTCCTGAATAAATACTAATAAAAAATCCAAGTGGGTGGTCTCTGCAGATTTAGTAATTTTGAAATGCATTACCCAAAAGAGTAATCAACTTGGGGAACATTTTTGGTGGATCTGAGGCTTGTTTTTAAGGTGGCTACTGCCTGCATTTTAAATGGACCTCTGCAAGATTCCTTCAAACTTTGGTGAAAACCTCCTAATCTATTGCACTTAAAATGTTTTCAGGTGTATATTAGACTCTTGGATAGTCAGATGAGCCATAGAAATATTTATGAATTTGAAAGAATTGTGTCAGGTAAGGTTCTGACAGGGGGTGCCTTACTCACCCCGGTGTCTGCTGACATGGTCGTGGTGACTAAGGCACCCCGAGCTGGTACCTGTATCTGGACTCAAAAAGCGATATTTTTGAGAATTTTTACTCATGCAATTTGTAATTTTGTAGAGATATATATCTTCTTATTCAACGCATCAGGGTCTTTAATGGGAGATACACATACAACATGCGCGTAGTATGTTTTGGATGAAATGCTGTGAACTATTCTTTCCTGGTTGGAAATCAATAAACAATATTTCTGAATTGAAATACAATATTCTACATTACTGCTTGTAGCATGCCTTAAGTTTCTCTCATGTGGGGTTTACTACGTTAAAAGAGAACGTACTGAGGATGCCTGAGTCACCCAATGCCGTGGTGACTAAGCCACCCCCCCCCCCTATTTTCCTTCATATCTTTAAAGAATTGGACATATTTTCTCCCAAAAGGGTCTAGATCGATACTATTTAACTATTCCCCTAATTTGAACCCAAACATATTAACTTCAACTTATGACTTCAAATTGTTAATCATAGAAGCTATGAAAGGTGCCTTAGTCTCCCCTGTATACCATATACAAAATGGGAGTGAGAAGCGGGAAGTGCTGTGAACAATCCCATTTTCCGCGTGACGGAGATTTACAATACAATATATTGTATATATAAATTTAAGAAGAAAAGTTTTTTTAAATCTAGCCTCATTTGTTGTGATTGAATATGAATAAGTTAAGACAAATTGATACAAACTGCTGCGCAAAGTTTGGGTGACATTGATTCACCCGTTAAAAGATATTTGAGGACAAGTTGCGCGAGAATTTTTGACCGCACTATAATATATATATATTATGGGTAGTACGATATCGAACATCACTGCCATTCTGTACCACAGGAGTGAGAGGGTCAAAGTTTGGCAGCGCCTGTCTTGTTTCTGAAGTTTTCTTTTCAGAATATTATCATGGTTACCCGGTCAGCTGCTTTTTTAGAATCCAGAGAGAGAATTGCAAAATCTTTTTTCCCCTGTCTCAGTCAAATCTAATTTCTTTAGAAATTTAAAGTGGGTGTTTTCCTGACCCGTCGACATAATTTCGATGATTTAGGAGGCAGGCTTCTGACCCTGCCTGTCAGGGTCAACCTGGGCTGAGAGGGATACAACATTCCAGCAGAAAGACCGAGATATTCGATAAAAATGTCTACCCACTCGGGAAACGAACCTGGTTCTTTTGTGTACTCGGGAAACGAACCTGGTTCTTTTGTGTGCGACAGCGAAGCGCCTAACCGCTACTCCACTGACACCGGTTATAAATTATTTTGGTTCCTCTTATTTCAAGCCTATGAGCAGTCAGCGTTACTTCTACTTTTAGAGTAAATAAACTTAAGATTGATTTTTGTATTACATAAAGAGCCAATCAGATTGAGCCAATGAGTCATCGTCTCATATAGCGACGATTGCCATCCTCATTAAAATTATAGCAGAAGTTTTTTTTTGGGGGGGGGTTTCGTCTCGTGTGTGGGTGGGGTGGGTGATTGTATCCAAATAACGTACAGTGGGTCTTTGCAATCAGGGTAAACGAGATCATTGATCATTTGATAGTACACGGCTTCTAGTAAAAACACTCTTTTCTGCCTTGATCAAGTCTAATTTTTTGTAACGTCATTTGGGTTGATTACTATATTTATTTATTGTTTCGTTTTTTTTTTTTCTCCAGCTCCTCTCCAATTTGTTACGGAAAATACACAATCGAAACCACCAGGTTAGATCCAGAAAAACAGAAACTTTTCGTCCCCCCTTTCTTGGTCCTCTCGCACTATCCCCCCCCAATTAAATAGTATATTAGTGTGGTGTGCTTACTTTGATCGTTCAGGTCCACACAACGTTTGTGTATGAATTAGTCATTCCCACTGTTTAAAGGGTAGTATTATTTTTGTTTCGTCTATAAGTAATCATTTTCCCTTACGATTAACAGAGTGAGGGAAGGCAAAGCTCTCCGGGACAATAAATGATGAACGGTATATTTTCTATCGATGTGTCTAAAAGGGCGAGAAAACGCTTTACTTGCTGCCTTTTATGTGTAGCCAAAACTGCACAATTCATTACTCTACCCTGGAAGTCCCAATCATGTGCCTTCATACAGGCAAACAATTAGTTAAAATACCACTTATTTGGCAGTATCATTTGTGCAAACGTACAGCCATGGGGATACCTAGCCTGTGTTACGAAATTATAAAATAGAGGACAATTGTTCTCTGTTTGCCTCTGTCAGCAGCTGTCGAGACAACTCTCGGATCTTTGTATACTCTCCAGCAAATTTCAGAAGTGTCGCCGACGCGCTTTTCCCTTTCGTCAACCCGCAGCCACCTCCCGAATCGTCAGCCACCTCCAAACCTTTGACACGGGTCAAACTTCCATCTATTTTTATAGGTAGTTAAATCTACCGGAACATGTATTAGGCGAAGTGATGTGCAATGATAGTCGCAATAGAGAGATTGTTTTGGTCTCTCTTTACTTATCTGCACCACACGAATTTAATTGATGTTTTTCCCTGGACTCTGCCTTTACTAAAGTCTCGAATCTAGATCTAGTTGTAATCTAGCTGCAGGTTGCAGATTTAATAAATTGCCGACAGAGAGAGAGAGAGAGAGAGAGAGAGAGAGAGAGAGAGAGAGAGAGAGAGAAGGGGGAGGAGTAGATCTTGCGAGAACGTCCGGGCAAAACAAAATAGCGACCCGCGTAGTTCGGCTCGATTCGAAAAGTGAAAGAGCCATAGCATCTTTGTAGACGATCAAATTAGCTTAGTTTTGTGCTATAACGTCATTTTTTTCTTTGCTTTTGTCAATTTGATCATCCACACCAATTGAAAGTATTTCGAAATTAGGAAAAACAGGTCTTGTTTCACACTGGGTGAGAATAGCCAACGCTGGCAAGTCTCACCCGGGGTGAGAGGTCAATCGTAGGGTTTTTATTCTCACCCCAGGTGAGGATAGCCACTTCCTTACTTAAATGATTAGGTGATTAAACTTGATCTCTTATTGACAATATAAAAGTCAATTTAAGCTTCATTTCGTTAGAAAAAAATGTGTTAGGTTTGCTAACTTCTTAGACTTTGTGTTAAACAACACTTTTAACTAAACGAATCCTTACAAGCCTAGGCTTGGCCTTTGTAAACTCGAAGGTTTAGAAGTAGAAGTAGAAGAGTCTACTACTAGATCTAGAGTCTAGTCCAATTTATTTAATCTCTTGAATGTACTGGAAACAACAGAAATCTGCAACCTGCCACTAGATTACAACTCTAGATCTAGATCTAGATTCGAGATTTAGTAAAGGCAGAGTCCAGGGAAAAACTTCAAGAAATTCTCGTGATGATGAGTAAAGACAGACCAAAACAATTTCAATAAATAATATATCGCGACTATCACGGCACATCCCTTCACCTATACATGTTCCGGTAACTACCTATAAATAGATGGAAGTTTGACCCGTGTCAAAGGTTGGTATGTGGCTGACGATTCGGGAAGTGGCTGCGGGTTGACGAAAGGGAAAAGCGCGTCGCCGACCTCCTCCATTACTGCTTGATTACTTGCACGACAACAATATTCATTATGAGCTTGGATTCAAACCACGGAGATCAACTAAGCTGACATTATTTTTTAGCAGGATTTACTCCAAATGCTCCTCGTCTGGGTCTGCTTGAATGAGACAACAATATGAAGTGTGCATTCAAGATACGCGATCTTGTTTATTGGAGAATATGCACCCCTGATTAAACTGAAATCCAGATTTTGATGAAAACCTGAGTTGAATGTCTTGCACAATGCTATTAATATTTAGATAGAGAGTTGTCTGTCTCTATTCATCTGACTTGTTGCAATTGTCCATAAAAATCTTTGCACGCTGAAAATATCGATTCCATGAGCTTGGCTCCGTCAGTATTAATACATAATATTATGACGACGAGTTTGGCGATACTGTACTATCCATGGGCGGCTCGTGGCGCTAAAAAGTGGGCGTGCACAATTGAGCTATCGCAGGCTGAAGATAGTCAGGGGCAGTGTAAATGAGAGGGTGTATAATTTTAGGTTCTTTGGGTTGGTGAAGGAGGATATCATGCTTTTATTTTCATTCTTTTTACATGTCGCTTTGATTTCTAGAACTAAATCTAAATTTGTGTGTTAGTTAAACATCAATTTCGTTCATTCCGCATTTGAACTGAACACTCAAGCAATTTCTTTCACCACTCCACTAAAAAATAACTCAAAGGAACAACTCATGGAATGTTGACTTAAGTATGCCACGTTCACCTCCATCAGGCTCACGGTCACAGAGTCACTTCAAATAGAAGCAATGAAAATTCACTTGAGCACTCTGCTGGATTGCTCCGGGGCTCACATGATTTTAGCATAGAATAGTGTAGTCTATCGCATTTATTTTTAGACTGCCTACTGTGAACTATGTTTCGCGCACTATTCGTTTTGTTAAAGCTACCAGTGTCGTCACCGCTTGGGTTATCCCAAAGAGCGATTCATAGGTCAGGTTACTGCTGTTGAATAATATCCTATTAAGTTAAGTTAAAGCGCGTGGACTTTGGCTCGGCATAGTTGATGTTTTACGGCGCTATAGACCCAGAAATGACAGTTACGGCGCCACCGAGTATCTTGTTTTGATATAGTATGATATGTCTAGTGGCTGTTTCGGGGTTCTTTTATTGTATCATTGTGGGTGCTTTACGCAAATACAACATGGAAAGAATGTGGGCGACACTGCACGACAGTGCTCTATGGACGAACTGCGCCTGATACTCTCATTAACCTTTTCTGTTCATTCAGTGGCGTTTCGATCATTGCATATTGTGTTGTGTATACCAAAAAAGTATACTCATTTGTTTTTCTTTTTGGGAAAGGGGGGGGGGGGGGGGGGGGGAGGGGGGCTCTGCATCTTTAATTCATTTAAAAACATACATTTCTGTGTGGTTTGTATTGGAAAAACTTTGAATAAATTATAAAGAATATATATTATAAATTTGCAGTGTACAAGGACTCCTAAGCTTTGGAAGTCACGAAACTTTGGGGGCCATTTCTCACTAATCATAATTCTGAAATCAAACGACTCCCACCCCCTTCAACCTAAAATACCTCTACTTCTACCCAAGATAGATGGGTATATTTTCAACGGAAGCAAGACAAATAAACAAGCTTCAAGATGTTGACAAGAAATTCCACCCTCAAAAATTGACGAGAGCATGATTTGAGTGGGTTTGGAACTGGGAGGGCGGGGGTGTTGAGCACTAAGTGTAAGTATTTTAGTAGGTAATGTATCCAAAGAATCATCGTCATCATCATCATCCAGTGCCAGATCTGCGACAGACATCGGCGATCATGGTTTTCCATTCATTCCTTTGCTCGGAGGCTCTAAAAAAAGCTACGTTTCCATGATCTTTCCCTGTTACCCATTTGTTTAGGTTCCCTAAGTATGTTATTCTGGGCCTACCCCTGCCTCATTTGCCCTCAATTTTTCCAGTGAGAGCTAAATGTTCAAGACTCTTATGTCTAAAAACTGCATTTGTCGTTTCCTGATTGTTTTTAACCTTGAGTGTCCCACGTGGGCTTCATCAAGCACTACCCCATTTGATTTCTTTTCCTTCCACGACACTCTAAGCAGTCTCCTAAGAAACCACATTTCTGTTGCTTCTCTTTTATTTTCACTGTCTTTAGTGATTGTCCAGCATTCACAGCCATATAGAAGGGTTGACCAAACATAGCATTTCAGGACTTTCACTATGGTGCTCATTGAGATGTTTCTATTTTTCAAAGAATCACAGAAGATTAATGGTTGGTTTGTGCGTAATCCAGAGTGTTTCATCTTTACAAAAAAGTGCATGTCATGTTTAAAACGTCACCACAAGGATGCCCATAAAGTAACCCACTACTCCCATTCTTTGACGACAAGTTCTATTTGGTACATGTATTGATTGATAATGGTCCAATCATGCAGAAATATCCAAATAATAAGTATTTTGTAACCAATGCCTCGTACGTTGGACAGACCCTCGAGTTTACAGGGTTCAGTTCCAACAAAACAACGCTTTCTACCTCTTGTAAACATAAACACATTACTTTCACAAAATCAGCGCTAGGTAAAAAAAAACAAACAGAAAATGGACAGAAATAATGTAGAGGCGATACACAGAAGTGAATAGAGTGACGTAGGATTTTTCAAAAATCAAAACGACCATCAATTTCAAAGGTCGTCTTGCGTAATTTCATAAACTCCATTGTGTCCCCCCAACCTTATTCTGCGCCTTTCGTCATCCTCAGATTAAAATCGTTCAGACTACCGTCACAGACAGTCACCATCCTCACTTGGCATTGGGCAAGACATCATGCGTAATATCGTCGGCCCAAAAGATAAGCTATCATCCCCATTGTCCTTTAATCTTCCTCTAAAACAGGACACACGAAATAGAACATTGAACAAACATGTCGTTGTTTCACCATTTCCTTACGTGTATCAAACATCCTAAAAGTTCATCGTAAGTGTTCCTCTGTGTGTGTGTGTGTGTG
>NW_004797529.1:622580-624825 GCF_000002075.1 Aplysia californica
GAGAGAGAGACAGACAGACAGATTGAGAGAGACTAGAAAGAGAGAGGAGAGAGAGAGGGAGAGAGAGAGAGAGAGAGAGAGAGGGGGAGAGAGAGAGAGAGAGAGAGAGAGAGAGAGAGAGAGAGAGAGAGAGAGAGAGAGAGAGAAATAATGTTCATTGGGCTGACGTGTTTCAGCACGTAATATTATTAATATCCTTTCATGTTCTGTGTGTGCACTGTACTTGTAATAGCAACTACTACTAAACACGACCAAGACAAATGTCTCCCGGCAAGTAAATAAAGATTGTCATTAGCGTCTACATTTATTTCAAAGTGCATTCTTTTTTTTATCAAAGAGTCATACATCGTATGTAAACGACTTTTTCTGCAACAGTTCTTGTTGACATTGATTTGTTTGTTTGTTTTTGTTTATTTTATTTTTATTAATTGCTATTTTGTCCTGCTTTTCCTAACCCAAACTATCATTAGGATCTGCCTCTAGCTTGTCAGTATTATCGACCGAAAACAGTTTCTGGATTATCACATATCTATAACATGTCAAACACACCTGAAATGAGTGAACAATGTCTAACAGCGCAATGCATTGTCTTTGTGTATCCAGTTACTAATATTAACACTTGAAAGGTGGATAATAACTAACTAGAATTCCTCTGCTTGGGTTATCAAACTGACCCAGATTTCGACTCCATTTCCTCCGGGGTGTCTGATTGTTGAGATTAAAGTTCAAACTTAGCTTCTTCAATTAACCTTTTGGCCTTTATTGTTTTGATGTGTTTCCTTTTTTTTTGGGGGGGGGGGGTCTTTTTAAAGTTGTTGTGTTTTGTTTGTTCGTCTCTTTTAGCTTAGTTTGACTTAGAGTTTTCATGGCATTAGCAACGCAATTAGATAATTAGATCAGTGTACTTAAGAGAAGAGGGGTAGCTAGAGAGTAACACACAAATAAAACAAAGAGCACAGAGAATGATGATCGTTGTTTTATATGAAAGAATGAACAAACCTTACTAGAGCCCTCGCCAACCATCCAGTTTTTGTCTTTAGCTCAAGGCTGTCTCACTGTAATAGTATGTTAGGGGGTCTAGTTATTTACTGCTTGGTATAGTGTTGACTGAAAGTCTTGTTACCGGCACAATCTTTTTTCCATGAACACCCATCCACTCCGACCCCCCCCCCTACCCCTACGCCCTCCCAATCCTAAGGTAGGTAGTTTCAAGTACCAAGTCTTTTCGAATATGGACAAAAAGTTTCGGAGCTCTCGGTCGCCTGGAGGTTTCGCCCCTAAAATATCCATTAGGGGTTACACTATTAAAAAGAGTAATGGATCTAAGCCCTTCGGGTCGCGGTTCAGGCAAAATTCAAAGTTGATATGGATTTATGTAAAAAACTGAAGCTTCTTGGGTCACTATACAAATTAATAAGAAATAGTACCTTCAAAAACGGCTCATGGCGACCTGTCACTTTCCATGTAGATAAATCTGCCATAAATATAGCATAGAAGTTGTAACCGCATCCGATCCGGACATTGGGGATTACCTTGTTAGTGAGACAACTTCCTGGGCCTGCGGCCTATCGTGGTAGGGTGACCAGTTCCTTTCCACGCCGCCTTTACTTCCCCATCTCGAAGTCAGGTACCCATTACTGCTGGCTGGGCAGGGGGGGGGGGGCGAAAAAAACCCCGTATCCAACCGGGGCTCGAACCCAACTATCCGCTTAAGAGACGAGCGCACTAACCGCTCCGCCACTGCTCCCTCATGCCCTATAGCTTACATAATTGAAACTAACTTCACTTCGAGGTGAAGATTTTGCAGCCACTTACCACCTGAGCTCTAGCAGGGATGAGCTGGGTAAGAGGACATAAGTTTTATGAAAAGGTGGCTCCAATTGACTTTTCAAGTCTCCTCCCCTGTGTCCTGCACACACTAAGAACAAAATTTCTATTTGCCCCACGGCTACGGAGTTGGACAGTGAAGCGAGACAAATGGGCCTAATGCCTCGTGTGCAGAGTGTGCACACTTGTAGCCGTGCAAGACCGACAGAATATTATCTCCTCTAAAAATAATTTTCTATTCACCTCCTTTCTTACACTCAAACCATGTTCTGTCGTCTGCTTTCAGTTCAACTTTCTGCCCCCCCCCCCCTCTCTCTCTCTCTCTCTCTCTCTCTCTCTCTCTCTCTCTCTCTCTCTTTCTCCCTGTCTCTCTCTTTTCTCTCTCTCTCTCTTTCTCTCTCTCTCTCACTCTCTCTCT
>NW_004797529.1:626183-628696 GCF_000002075.1 Aplysia californica
AATCCACACTCCGAACACCACCGACAAACATCTATTTCATATAACATGAAAAACCACACTCCGAACACCACCATCAAACATCTATTTCATATAACATGAAAATCCACACTCCGAACACCACCGACAAACATCTATTTCATATAACATGAAAATCCACACTCTGAACACCACCGACAAACATCTATTTCATATAACATGAAAATCCACACTCCGAACACCACCGACAAACATCTATTTCATATAACATGAAAATCCACACATCGAACACCACCGACAAACATCTATTTCATATAACATGAAAATCCACACTCCGAACACCACCGACAAACATCTATTTCATATAACATGAAAATCCACACTTCGAACACCACCGACAAACATCTATTTCATATAACATGAAAATCCGCACTCCGAACACCACCATCAAACATCTATTTCATATAACATGAAAATCCACACTCCGAACACCACCAACAAAAATCTATTTCATATAATATGGAAAATTCAAGCCACAAAATTTTAGTATTACATCTTTTCTTCAATATGTGAAAATTTCATGAAGATTGGATGAAAAATCGTGGACTTATTTTCTTAAGTATATAGAAAAACCACGGTTTGAGAAAACGGGCGATAAAGAAAAATAACATGACTTCATGAGGAAATATTGGTGACAAACATGCCTGGTATGGGAAGTAAAAAGGATTAAGGTGGTTTTAATGCAATGAAGTAGTTGTAAGAGTAGCTAAAGAAGCCACAAATGTCTGCAACTCAAAATTCATAATTTTGAGCAAAACCGCGACTTTTGGGGCGTGGATGACGGCACATAGGGCATTTTGATCACTGTAAAAATATTTTTGTATCTAACATTTTATTTCAAATAGTAGGTCTACCCCAAAAGTACTGTGAGCAACAGATTAGAGAGAGAGAGAGAGAGAGAGAGAGAGAGAGAGAGAGAGAGAGAGAGAGAGAGAGAGAGAGAGAGAGAGAGAGAGAGAGAGAGAGACAGACAGACAGACAGACAGACAGACAGACAGACAGACAGACAAGACAGACTGACAGAGTCAGAGACAGAGACAGAGACAGATAAAGACAGAGAGAGGGATTGAGAGAGGGGAAAGAGAGGGAAGGAAAAGAGGGGAGACAAAAAAGAGTGCGACGTAAAAGGTACAGTGAGCAGAAGATCAGAGGGAGGGCAACCGATAGATACATTAAGAGAGAGAGAGAGCGAGAGAGAGCGAGAGAGAGAGAGAGAGAGAGAGAGAGAGAGAGAGAGAGAGAGAGAGAGAGAGAGAGAGAGAGAGAGAGACGTAAGGAAAAGCTTGCACTGACGACCTTCACATACTGCCACAAAAAAAAACGGAAAATTGAGCCACTGTCACACTGTCAAATATCGATAGCACCACGGCACCGCCGATTGACTCAATCACCTTGTAACAACATTATATGATGCAACGTGGTGGAATCAGGCTCTCATCAATCTTTGGGCATGTAGAGGTATAGGTATCATCTTAAAGCTTGTTCACTTGTCTTTATTTGGATGGAAAAAATATCCATTTATCTTGAATACAAGTCGAGATATTTGCGAATGAAGGAAATGGGAGTCACCTGTTTTCAGAGGTAAAATTAGTGAGAAAATGGCCGCCAAATATTAGTTATTTCCTTAGCTTAAGAGTCCGTGGCAACTGAAAATTTACGTTTATTGTACCTTTAATCAACGTTTTTTTAAAAAGAAAAATCCGCAACAGAAATGAGTTTTTAATGGACATGACAGGTGTTGAACCAAAAACCCAAAAATTTGATAAAAATTCACAAACCTGCAGAAAAATGCAAGTTTCTTCATTTTGATTATTTTGACGAGAGCCTGATTCCACCATGCTGCTTCACATATGTCTATAACCTATAAAGCGTATGTTTCATCAGAATAGCAGCAGATTACTAGCAGAATACACATTTTGGAGCTAGCTCAAACAGTATTATTGTTTTCAGTTATTGTTCATTTATATTTTATTATTATTCGTGTCTGTCTTTTATTTATTATTTTTGTATAACAGCATGGGCCGGGAACACAAGACAACAAGATAAAGAAAAATTAAATCAACCATTACGGAAAGCATGTAAAATTTCAACATCTCCATTCCCCTACTTGGATGAATTGTACATAACAGCTTGCGCTAAGAAAATTAATTCCATCTTGTTCCCTCAAATAAAAACATCAGTCAGAAGTAAAAGACCCATGCTTCTGATCTGTAACATAGAAAGATACAGAAGGTCATTTTTACCATCATCTATCAAAATGCTTCCATCTTAACCATCTTGTTTAGTGTACTTACGACCTTAGAGCATGCATCAAAATAACATTGGGTGTGTATCTAGCTTACGATTATTATTGTTTATATTGCTGCTCATTTATATTATGCATGTGATTGTAAGCCTACTTGTGTGTGCATGTGTGTGCACGTGTGTACGTGTGTGTGTTTGTGTGTGTGTGTGTGTGTGTGTGTGTGTGTGTGTGT
>NW_004797529.1:629661-632010 GCF_000002075.1 Aplysia californica
CACACACACACACACACACACACACACACACACACACTCACACAAACACGCGCGCGCGCACACAAGAAAGCGAATGTGCACACCTTTACACACCCACTCTCTCAAAGCGCTGTCAAGCATAACTTCGTTGCGAAAGTGGTGCTCATAGTCCGTTCGCTTTTTCGTGTCCATAATTACATACAATTTACTCAAAAACTTTTAGTCCTACTTTTTTCATACAGTGTTACATCTTGACTTACCCCAATAATAATGAGAATAATGATAATAATAATTTGTTAATGTCTTTAATCAATAGGATTTGATTGTTCCGGAATATCAAGATTCCTGCTCTAAAAATTTCCTTTAACAGTGACGAAGGCATTCAGCCATTGAACATACATGTATTTTTAAAACACATTTGGAAACGGGGGGGGGGGTTGAGAGTACGGTGAAAGATCTCTAGCCTTGTGTGAATTTGTCACTGCTGTTGAACGCAGTAATCTCGGCAGTGCAAACCATTTTAAAGAGTACACATTCGAGAAAGGTCGTTTTTTTTATTTTTTTTTTACAAGGAATAAAGAGATGAAACGAATAACGTCTTCGATTTTCGTTGGAGAAAATGTTTCTGAAAGTCAGAAGCGTTTGAAAGGCATATGCAAATTTCCAACGCATTATTAATTTAGTCAAGAGTTTACTGAGATGTTAGATGTTATAGCCGTGCAGACATGGACATGAGAACTTGAGACCGTAGAACGTCTACTCAGACATATTTACTGGACATTGGATTCATTTGTCACGTTACATTTTTCGAGATTCATTAAGCTCCATGTTCCTTCCACGATACGATCCCTTTCAAATATTATTGCAGGTGCTTTATATCCATTCTTTTTTAATCTTGCGTTCATTTTTTGACGGGTGGTTTCATTTCACTCCCAGAGGATGCAGTGAGTTTGGTTTTATGACCACCCAGATGTACAGGTTGCCACAGTTTGGACTTTGACACTAAGCCATTCAAGTAGTTTGGGGAAAACATTTCTTTTTTCAACGTTTGTATTGATCCCAGATTTTAGACACAATTCAAGCTTTTTTTCTTTGTAAAGGGAGTAGAAATCTAGAAATCTTCTGAAAAGGGTTAGGGTCTAGTTTGAAAGTAATACTGGGTGTGCATTGGCACAATCGGGTCGGGTCGGGTCGGGTCGGAATACGGGTTAGATTGAAGGCGCAAAGCGGCTATCGTGGCACAAACCAGGCGATAGACCCCACCCGGCCCAATCCCGTCCGCAACGGGCACCCTGTAAGCTTCCACCCACAGGTGGGGATGCGTTGAAAATGATTGTAAACATAACATTCTGTAGCAGTTCTAGAACAATGGGTGTCTGAGGAGTAGCAATTAGGCACCTCACTGGCGCACGAAGATAACCTGAGGTCGATGATCGTGTAAGGACATGTATGTTTTCTTTAGTTTCTCTGTATTTCTGCTTTGACGTTGCATCCCTCTCATCCCGGGTTGGCCCTGACAGGCAGGGTCGATGCCCGCCTCCTGAAATATTCAAATTGTGTCGATGTGGGCATAATAGTCATTTGTGACCATGACCCTAAAAGTCTCGAACCAATGTAATATTACACTTTTGTGAGGTGAAAAAATAAGGGGGGAAAAGGGTAGCCTCGGTCAAGAAAGGCTGTATAGTGTGCAGAGGCCACAAGGAAAATGGAAACTATTTTCCAAGTATTGCAGCATTGAAGAGGCACAGGGCTTTACACGGGAAGAAATGGAGGTGTAGGATGAAGAGGAGACCGAGCAGGAAGTTGGAACAGGACCCATATTTGGAAGACAGCTCTGCAGATACCCCTGTTTTAAAAATTATATTTAACATAATGATGAACACTGCCTTTGTTGATGATAACTAATTTCACATTTTGTTTTAAGCATAATGATCAGTAATAACAGATACTGTGCAATCCTGATAAAGACAACTCTTGCTTACAGTCAACTCCTCACTGTGGTCCCGTTTCTTACCTTTGTTTAAGTAATTCTGTTTCTGATACATGAACTGTCAATCGCTTGAGTTTTAACCTAGCGTAAAGTCAACGATTTGGGGCTTTAAAATACTTCTTCTGCAGTGGTGATTCAGTAAAAATAATTATGCAAATAGATTAAGCATTTAATTAGGGTTAACTAACTAAAAGAGAAGAAAAAAAAAGTCCAAATTCTATTTTTAAAGGGACATAACCACGAGAATGGCAGGTTTTCATGATAGATTTATGTTCCTTTACTCATCGCTCACCCAGTATACAATTATTCAGGTAAATTATGAAAAATAATAGAAGAGCAACTCCCCAGTGTGTTAACTTATAATCTCCCCCCACCCC
>NW_004797529.1:632110-632504 GCF_000002075.1 Aplysia californica
TCAGTCACGGCTTCCATCGGTTTTCTTAAGGTTGATTGCACACCACCCCTCGTTTGTGCTCAGAAATAGAAAAAACATAAACATTTGGAAGCGGAAGCCGCCTTGTCTCCTGGTAGAGCTGGGCCGATACCATGATTTTGGTATCGAGTCGATACCGAGCAATATTGCTTAGGTATCGAGTCGATTCTGAGTACTCGTACAGAACTTGAATCAAAAAAAAAAAAGAACAATGATTGGAAAGTCAAAAGGCAAACGGAGTATTCGGCTTATCAGCCTGAGTATTGTTAGGTTACTGTCACCGATACTGTATCAGCCTGAGTATTGTTAGGTTACTGTCACCGATACTGTATCAGCCTGAGTATTGTTAGGTTACTGTCACCGATACTGTATCAGC
>NW_004797529.1:633521-643251 GCF_000002075.1 Aplysia californica
TCTGTCACCTGTACTGTATCAGCCTGAGTATTAGAAGGTTACTGTCACCTGTACTGTATCAGCCTGAGTATTAGAAGGTTACTGTCAACACCTGTACTGTATCAGCCTGAGTATTAGAAGGTTACTGTCACCACCTGTACTGTATCAGCCTGAGTATTATAAGGTTTCTGTCACCTGTACTGTATCAGCCTGAGTATTAGAAGGTTACTGTCAACACCTGTACTGTATCAGCCTGAGTATTAGAAGGTTACTGTCACCACCTGTACTGTATCAGCCTGAGTATTATAAGGTTTCTGTCACCTGTACTGTATCAGCCTGAGTATTAGAAGGTTACTGTCACCTGTACTGTATCAGCCTGTATTACTTATACTGTACTGTTGATTGCACATCTGTCACTTCAGCCTGTAGTAGATAATTATTTATACTGTTATTCTCACCTGTGCTGCATCAGCATGTATTAGCTTTTTGAAAAAAAAACCTTTAACTTCTTTTTTTGTTGACCCTGCCCAATTCTATAATCTGGCGCTTTTGTGTTTAGTAATAACAACAAAGTGTGCAGCATTTTGGATTTTGAAATTAGCTGCGTTAGTTTCAGAGTAAACACACAAGAGAATGTTTTATACATAAATGAATAAATGAATAAATAAATAAATAAATATGATACTTCACTCTTAGAACGTGTATTGGTAAGTTACACTTCTAAGTGTTGCCATAGCCCTAACTGGGGATGGTTACAACAACTGGTTAGTAGTTAATTATTGTTTAGAGCATGTTGGTCCTACATTCCTCTGCTCTTTCTAGTCACGAGGTGTGCACTCTCTGTCCCGCTCCCTTGTGGAGTCATCTTTTCAATGTCACTGAAGGTCCCGAAAGATTGAACGAAGTCTCATACATACTATGGTGGTGACATTGTCAGTATTAGTACCTAGACTACTGGGCCATGACGAGTAGTAGAGGGGAACAGATAGAGAAACTAGTTTTGCTGGTCTGGGGGTTGTGTTTTTGTGTTTGCATCTGTAACTGTATGTTCAGTCTCTTCTTAATATGTTTGCACTTACGTTGATTTTAGTCTAAAATACCCTGTTTAGTATACTTTTATTTCATGGATTGTTTCCAATCGAATCGCTTATCGAAAATAATAAGTACCATGAGGGGGCTCTCGTGGCCTAGAGGTTAAGGTGTTGGCCTCTCATTCAAAGGTCCCGGGTTCGAATCCGGGTAGCGACCAAAACATTTTCTTCTCTAAAATTGTCTCCGTTCACCTCTTTTCCTGCTCTCTAACAATGTTCTGTTGTCTGCTTTCATTTCCACTTTCTGCCCCCACCCCCTCACCTCCTTTGCCCCCTCCTCTGGGCTCCTGACTCTTTCTGCAGCCTTTCTACTGCTACTCCTTGGCCCCTCCTTACTGCTGTCTTTCTGCCACACCCCTGATCTTCTGGTAGGAAAGATCTACACCTAGCCTTCTCGGACAAGGGCGAAAAATCTCGGAGGGCCTGTATGTAAGTTGCGCACGTTAAAGATCCCTTGGTGGTCTAAAATCGATAAGAGTAGGCTTCGGCCGCCACCCGGGCAAAATTCAAAATTTCCTTCCAACTGAAAATATTAGGTGTGCCCCGCGCGCTCATATAACCTTATGCAGTTGCGAGCGCCGTAAAACACTTTACAAAAACAAACAAAAAACAAAAGTACCATGACCTGTGAGTTGACCTGTTGGACGACTCACCGTCCCGGGGCGAGTCGAGCCTGTATTAGCTATATTATTATCCTGTTAATTTCACCTGTGCCGCATCAGCCTGTATGAAAGGAACATAAAGTTGATCTCACCTGAATCACCATCCAGCCACCGTCATCAGTTTCCGTGTCGCAGACGACTTCCATACCACTTGTTAGAAGAACCACAGGTCGGGGGCCTGGACCCTGAACATCAGCGCACGATTTGGGCTGTAGAGAAATCCACAGAGAAAGAGTTTGACGAATGGCTGTGGAAAATGCGAGGTGAAGTTGGTTTGGTCGTTACATCCTCAGTATTTTTTTGCTGATCCCCAGAACTTTTTAGCTCATCCCCAGTATTTTCTAGCTTTATCCCACTATGTTTAGCCCAACCATAATATTTTCCAGCTGAATTCTGATATTTTCTAGAGCATCCCCAATATTTTCTAGATAATTCTCACTATACTCTAGTTTATGCACAGTATTTTTTAGCTCATCCTCACTGTTTTTTTTTTTTTTAGCTCAACTACAATATTTTCTAACTCATCCCCAGTATTCATCTAGCTCATCGCTAATATTTTCTACTTCATTCCCAACATTTTCTAGCTCACCCCAAATATTTTTGATCACATCCCCAATATTCTGCATTTTTTTCTATCTCATCCCAAATATTTTTTTGTAACATCCCCAATATTTTCCAGCTCATCCCCAATATTCCACAGCCTCTTTTTAAATATCTTATCCACAATATATTTATATTTTTAAAATCTGACCCCCAATATTTTCTAGCTCGTCCCTAACATTTTCTAGCTCATCTCCAATATTTTTTAGCTCAACCCTTATATTTTCTAGACCATCCCCAGCATTTCCTACATCATCCCCAGTTATCTTGAGCTCAACGCTAATATTTTCTAACGCAACTCTGATATTTTCTAGATAATCCCAACTACATGTATATTCTAGTTCATCCCCAGTATTTTCTAGCTCATCCCCTGTATTTTATATCTCAACCTTAACATTTTCTAGCTCATCACCAATATTTTTCTAGCTCATCCCTAATATTTTCCAGTTAATTCCCAACATTTTCTGGTTCATCCCCAATATTTTTTATCACATTCCCATAATATTCTTGCTCATCCACAATATTCCCCAGACTTTTATATCTCATTCCCAATAGTTTTTATCTCACCCAAAATATTTTCTAGTATATCCCCAATATTCACCAAACTTTTCTATCGAATCCCCAATAGTTTCTAGCTTATCCCCACTACTTTCTAGCTCATCCCCAGTATTTTTTTTAAAACCGTAATATTTTCCAGCTCAATTCTGATATTTTCTTGATCATTCCAAGCATTTTCTAGAAATTCCCATTTTTTTCTAGTTCATCCACAGTATTTCCTAGCTCATCCCCAGTATTATCTAGCTCAACCCCACTATTTTCTAGCTCATCCTCCACATTTTTCCAGCTCTTCCCTAATATTTTCTAGCTCAGTCACAACATTTTCTATATCGTCCACAATATTTTTTATAACATCCCCAATATTTTCTACATTATCCCCAATATTCCTCAGACTTTTCTATCTTATCTTAAATATTTTTTAAAATCACATCCACAATATTTTCTAGCTGAACCCTAATATTTTCTAGACCACCCACAGCATTTTCTACATCATCCCCATTTATTTCTAGATCAACGTAAATATTTTTTAGCTCAAACTTGATATTTTCTACATCATTTCCTGCATTTTCTAAATCATCCCTACTATATTCTAGTTCACTCTAGCTCATCCCCATTATTTTCTAGTTCATCCCCAGCATTTTATAGCTTATCCCCTGTATTTTCTATCTCAACATTAAATTTTCTAGCTTATCCCCACTATTTTCTAACTCAACTACAGTCTTTTTTAGCTTATCCCCAATATTTTTCTAGTTCATCCCTAAAATTTTCTAGTTTATCCCAAACATTTTCTAGATCTAGCTCACCCCAAATATTTTTGATCACATCCCCAATATTCTGCATTTTTTTCTATCTCATCCCAAATATTTTTTTAATAACATCCCCAATATTTTCCAGCTCATCCCCAATATTCCACAGCCTCTTTTTAAAAATCTTATCCACAATATATTTATATTTTTAAAATCTGATCCTCAACCCTTATATTTTCTAGACCATCCCCAGCATTTACTACATTATCCCCAGTTATTTTGAGCTCAACGCTAATATTTTCTAACGCAACTCTGATATTTTCTAGATAATCCCAACTATATTCTAGTTCATCCCCAGAATTTCCTAGCTCATCGACTGTATTTTATATCTCAATCTCAACATTTTCTTGCTCATCCCCAATATTCTTTTAGCTCATCCCTAATATTTTCCAGTTAATTACCAACATTTTCTGGTTCATCCCCAATATTTTTTATCACATTCCCATAATATTCTTGCTCATCCACAATATTCCCCAGACTTTTATATCTCATTCCCAATAGTTTTTATCACATCCAAAATATTTTCTAGTATATCCCCAATATTCATCAAACTTTTCTATCTAATCCCCAATAGTTTCTAGCTTATCCCCACTACTTTCTAGCTCATCCCCAGTATTTTTTTTCTTAACCGTAATATTTTCCAGCTCAATTCTGATATTTTCTTGATCATCCCCAGCATTTTTTAAAGAAATTCCCACTATACTCTAGTTCATCCACAGTATTTCCTATCTCATCCCCAGTATTTTATAGCTCAACCTTAACATTTTCTAGCTCAACCCCACTATTTTCTAGCTCATCCTCCATATTTTTCTAGCTCTTCCCTAATATTTTCTAGCTCATTCACAACACTTTCTATATCATCCACAATATTTTTTATAACATCCCCAATATTTTCTACATTATCCCCAATATTCCCCAGACTTTTCTATCTTATCTCAAATATTTTTTAAAAATCACATCCACAATATTTTCTAGCTCAACCCTAATATTTTCTAGACCACCCACAGCATTTTCTACATCATCCCCATTTATTTCTAGATCAACGCTAATATTTTTTAAGGTAAAAAACTTGATATTTTCTACATCATTCCCTGCATTTTCTAGATCATCCCTACTATATTCTAGTTCACTCTAGCTCATCCTCATTATTTTCTAGTTCCTCCCCAGCATTTTATAGCTTATCCCTTGTATTTTCTATCTCAACATTAAAATTTTCTAGCTTATCCCCACTATTTTCTAACTGAACTACAGTCTTTTTCAGCTCATCCCCAATATTTTTCTAGTTCATCCCTAAAAATTTCTAGTTTATCCCCAACATTTTCTAGCTCATCCCAAATATTTTTTTTATCACATCTCTTTTTTTTCTAGCTTATCCCAAATATTTTAAAAACACATTTCCAATATTTTCTACCTCATCCCCAATATTCCCCAGACTTTTATATCTCATTCCCAATATTTTTTATCACATCCCAAACCTTTTCTAGCTCATCCCCATTATTTTTTAAATCACATTCCCCAATATTTTAGCTCATATCCAATACCCCAACACATTTGTTTATCATTTCCAATACTTTTGATAAAATCCCCAACATATTCTAGCTCATCCCCAATGTTACCCGACTTTTCTATCTCATCCCCAATGAAAAAAAAATATCTTTGCCATAATATTTTCTAGCTCATCCCCAATATTTTGTAGCTCATCTCCAATACTTTCTAGCTCAACCTTAATATTTTCTGGACCATCCCCAGCATTTTTTAAAATTCATCCTCAGTTTTTGGGAGCTCAACGCTAATATTTTCTAGTGCAACCCTGATATTTTCTAGATGATTTTCTGCATTTTCTAGATCATCCCCATAATATTATAGTTCATCCACAGTATTTTCTAGTTCGTCCCTAGTATTTTATAGCTCAACCTTAACATTTTCTAACTCATCCTCAATATTCCCCAGACTTCTCTATGTAATCCCCAATATTTTCTAGCTCATCCCTAGTATTTTTTAGCTTATCCTCAGTATTTTCTAGCTTATCCCTTCAATTTTTTAGTTCATCCCCAGTATATTTTAGCTTATCACCAGTATTTTCTAGCTCATCCCAAGCATTTTCTAGTTCATCTGCAATATTTTTCTAGCTCTTCGCTAATATTTTCTAGTTCATTCACAAAATTTTCTGGCTCATCCCCAATATTTTTTTATATCCCATCCCCATTATGTTGTAGCTCATCCCCAATATTCCCTAGACTTTTATATCTCATTCCCAATATTTTTTAAAACACCCAAAACATTATATAGCTCATCTCCAATATTCACCAGACTTTTCTATCTAGTCCCCAATATTTTCTAGCTCATCCCACGTATTTCTAGCGCATCCCCACTACTTTCTAGTTAATTCTCAGTATTTTTTAACTTAGCACCAGTATTTTCTAGCTCAACCTTAATATTATTTTCCAGCTCAATCCTGATATTTTCTAGTCCACCCCAGGATTTTCTAGATAATCCCCACTATATTTTAGTTCATCCAGAGTATTTTCTAGTTCATCATAAGTGTTTTATAGCTCAATCTTAATATTTTCTAGCTCATCCCCACTATTTTGTAACTCAACTATAGTATTTTTTGGCTCATCCCAAATATTTGTCTAGCTCATCCCGGATATTTTTTAGTTCATTCCCAACATTTTCTACCTCATCCCCAATATTTTTTATAACATCCCCAATATATTCTAGCTCACCCACAATATTCTGCATATTTTTTGTCTCATCCCCATATTTTTTAAAATATCCCCAATATTTTCTATCTCATCCCCAATATTCCCTAGACTTATTTTTTTAAATTCCCAATATTTAAAAAAAATCTCATCCACTATATTTTTTAGCTCGTCCCTAATCTTTTCTAGCTCATCTCCAATATTTTCTAGCTCAACCCTATATTATTATGTGAGGCAGCGTGGTGGAATCAGGCTCTCGTCAAATTTTGGGCATGTAGAGTTATTTGTATCATCTTAAAGCGTGTTCGTTTGTCTTTATTGAGATTAAAAAAACATCCATTTATCTTGAATACAAGTCGAGATATTTGCGAATGAAGGAGGTGGGGGTCACCTATTTTCAGAGGTAAAATTAGTGAAAAAATGGCCGCCAGAGATTAGTTATTTCCTTAGCTTAAGAGTCCGTGGTAACTGAAAATTTACATTTTGTGTGCCTTTAATCAACGTTTTTCTGAAAAATCCACAAAGAAATTAGCTCTTTAATAAGCATGAAAGGTGTTGAGCCAAAAAACAAAAATTTGATAAAAATTCACAAACGTGCGGAAAAAAGCAAGTTTTTTCACTTTGATTATTTTGACGAGAGCCTGATTCCACCACGCTGCCTCACATATTTTCTAGGCAATTCCCAGCACTTTAAAACGAATTATTTTTTGATCAACGCTAATATTATCTAGCTAAAACCTGATATTTTCTAGATAATCCCCCCAGCACTTTCTTGATCATCCCCACCATATTATAGTTCATTCACTGTATTTTCTAGGTCATCCCCAGTATTTTCTAGCTCAACCTTAAAATTTTATAGCTCCTCCACAATATTCCCCAGACATTTCTATGTTATCCCAAATATTTTCTAGCTCATCTTTAGTATTTTTTTTAGCGTATCCCCAGTATTTTCTAGCTCATCCCTACTATTTCCCAGTTCTATTCGGATATTTTTTAGATCAACCCAAGCATATTTTTGATAATCCGCACTATACTCTAGCTCATCCCCACTATTTTCTAGTTCATCCACAGTATTTTCTAGCTCATCCCCACTATTTTCTAGGTCATTTCCACTATTTTCTAGCTCAACTACAGTATGTCCCAGCTCATCCCCAATATTTTTTATCACATCCCCATTTTTTGTAGCTCATCTCCAATAGTCTTCAAAATCTCATTCACAATATTTTCTAACTGGTCCCCAATATTTTCTAGCTCATCCCACGCATTTTCTAGCGTATCGCTATCAAAAGTATTTTCTAGGTCAACCCTAATATTTTCCAGCTCAACCCTGATATTTTCTAGCTCCTCCCCAGTATTTTCTAGCTCAACTACAGTATTTTCTAGCTAATCCCTAATATTTTCTAGTTCATTCACATTTTTTAGCCCACCCCCAATTCGTTTTATCACATCCCCAATATTGTTTAGTTCATCCCCAATATTCTTCATTTTGTTCTATCTTATCCCCAATATTTTTTATAACATCCCCAACATTTTCTATCTCATCCCCAATATTCCCCAGACTTTTTATTTTATCTTGTCCCCAATATTTTTTAAAATTTCATCCACAATATTTTCTAGACCAACCCTAATATTTTCTAGACAATCCCCAGCATTTTTTTTTACATCATCCCCAGTTATTTCGAGCTCAATGTTAATATATTCTAGCACAACCCTCATATTTTCTAGATGATCCTCTGCATTTTCTAGATCATCCCCAACATATTATATATATATATATATTATATATTTCATCCACTGTATTTTCTAGGTCATCCCTAGTATTTTATTCCTCAACTTAAAAATTTTGTAACTCGTCCCCAATATTCCCCAGATTTGTCTATGTAATCCCCAATATTTTCTAGCTCATCCCCAGTACATTTTAGCTTATCACCAGTATTTTCTAGCTCATCTCCAGTATTTTCTAGCTCAATCCAAATATTTTCTAGCTCAACCCTGATATTTTCTAGCTCATCCCCAGCATTTTTTTTGGCTCAAGCCTAACATTTTCTAGCTCATCTCCACTATTTTCTAGCTCAACTACAGTATTTTCTAGCTCATTCCTAATATTCCCCAGACTTTCCTATGAACTCCCCAATTTTTTCTAGCTCATCCTTAGTATTTTTTAGCTTATCCCCAGTATTTTTTAGCTCATCCCCATTATTTTCTAGCGTATCCCCACTATTTTCTAGTTCATACCCAGTATAGTTTAGCTTATCACCAGTAAGTTTTACATCATCCCCAGTATTTTCTAACTCAACCCTAATATTTTCTAGCTCAACCCAGATACTTTTTTAGATCAACCCTGATATTTTCTATATCACCCCCACTATATTCTAGTTCATCCAGAGTATTTTCTAGCTCATCCTCTGTATTTTATATTTCAACCATAACATTTTCTAGCTCATCCCCATTATTTTCTAGCTTTTCCCTAGTATTTTCTAGTTCGTTTCCAATATTTGCTGGCTCATCCCCAATATTTTTTTTCACATCCCCATCATTTTACAACTCATCCACAATATTCCCCAGACTTTTATACCTCATACCCAATATTTTTTTAAATCCCATCCAAAATATTTTCTAGCTCATCCCCAATATTCATCAGACTTTTCTATCTGATACCCAATATTTTCTAGTTTATCCCAATTATTTTCTAGTTCAACCCTAATATTTTCAAGTTCTACCCTGATATTTTCTAGATCATCCCCACTATACTCTAGTTCATCCACAGTATTTAATAGCTCAAATTAAACATGTTATAGTTCATCCCCAGTATTTTATAGTTCATCCCGTGTGTTTTATAATTCATCCCCAGTATTTTCTAGCTCATCCCCACTACTTTGTAACTCAACTACAGTACTTTGTGGCTAATCCCTAACATTTTCTAGTTCATTCCCTATATTTTCTAGCTCATCCCCAATATTCTGCATTTTAAAAATCTCATTTCCAATATTTTTTATAACATCTCCTATATTTTTTAGATCATCTCCAGTACTCCCCATCCTTTTATTTCTCATCTCCAATATTTTATAACATCTCCAATATTTTTTATAACATCCCCAATATTATTTATAACATTCCCAATATTTTTTATGACATCCCCAATATTTTCTTACCATCTCCAGTACTCCCCATCCTTTTTTTTTTTCTCAACTCCAATATTTTTAAAATAAAATCCCCAATATTTTCCCCGATTATTTTCTAGACCATCTCCAGTACTCCAAATCCTATTTTTTCTCTTCTTCAATATTTGTTATAACATCCCCAATATTTGTTTATAACATTCCCAATATTAT
>NW_004797529.1:643711-666451 GCF_000002075.1 Aplysia californica
TATTTTTTAGACCATCTCCAGTACTCCCCATCCTTTTTTCTCATCTCCAATATTTTTTATAACATCCCCAATATTTTTATAACATGTCCAATATTTTTTATAACATCTACAATATTTTTTATAACATCCCCAGTATTTTTTTACAACATCCCCAATAATTTTTATAACATCCCCAATATTTTTTATAACATCCCCAATATTTTCGATGACATCCCCAATATTCCCCAGACTTTTATATCTCTTCCCCAGTATTTTTCAAAATCTCATCTGTTATATTTTTTAGCCAGTCTCCAATATTTCGTAGCTCATTTCTAATATTTTCTGGCTCAACCGTAATATTTTCTAGACAAATCCCAGCATTTTTTACATCATCTCCAGTTATTTCGAGCTCAACGCTGATATTTTCAAGCGCAACCCTCATATTTTCTTGATGATCCTTTGCATTTTCTAGATCATCCCCACCATATTATCGTCCATTCCCAGTATTTTCTAGGTCATCCCCAGTATTTTATAGCTCAATTGAAACATTTCGAGCTCCTCCACAATATTCTCCAGACTTTTCTATGTAATCCCCAATATTTTCTAGCTCATCCCTCTTATCCCCGGTATTTTCTAGCTCATCCCTAATATTTTCCAGCTCAATTATATGTTCTAGATCATCCCCAGCATTTTCTAGATAATCCCTATTATATTTTAGTTTATCCACACTATTTTCTAACTCATCCCTAGTATTTTATAGCTTAACCTTAACATTTTCTAGCTCATCCCCACTATTTTCTAGGTCGACTACAATATTTTCTAGCTCATCCCTAATATTTTCCAGTTCTTTCCCAACATTTTCTGGCACATCCCCAATATTTTTTTATCTTGTCCCTGTGATTTTCTAGCTCATCCCCAATATTTCCCAGACTCTTATATCTCATTCCTAATATTTTTTTTAAAACATCCAAAATATTTTCTAGCTCATCCTCAATATCCACCAGACTTTTCTATCTAATCCCCAATATTTTCTAGCTCTTCCCCAGTATTTTCTAGCTTATCCCCACTACTTTCTAGTTCATCCCCAGTATTTTTTAGCTTATCACCAGTATTTTCTAGCTCATCCCCAGTTTTTCCTATCTCAAACGTAATATTTTCCAGCTCAATTTTGATATTTTCTAGATAATCCCCACTATACTCTAGCTCATCCCTAATATTTCCAGCTCAATCTTAAACTTCTCCAGCTCATCCCCACTATTTTGTAGCTCAACTACATTATTTTTTGGCTCATCCCTAATATTTTCTAGTTCATTCCCAACATTTTCTAGCTTATCCCCAATATTTTTTATCACATTCTCAATATTTTCTAGCTCATCCCCAATATTCTGCATTTTTTTCTATCTCATCCCCAATATTTTTTACAGCATCCCCAATATTTTCTAGATCATCCCAAATACTCCCCATACTTTTTCTATCTAATCCCCAATATTTTTTTATAACATCCCCAATATTTTCTAGATCATCCCCAATACTCCCCATACTTTTTCTTTCTCATTCCCAATATTTTCGGTCACATCCCCAATATTCCCCAGACTTTTATATATCTCATTCAGTTTTTTTTCTTCTGTTTTCAAGTATTCTCCTCATTAATATTAATTTATTCGAAATTTTGATCTAAACCAAGCCCTGCTATGAATTGTAGTGAATGTAACTAGAAAGTGTTCCGTGCGCTCTTTTAAAACCTTATGCAGTTGCGAGTGCCGTAAAACTCTTACTGTGGGTGGTTGGCGGGTATGGGCTCTGGTGTGGTTTGCTCCTTCTAATTCCTATCAAACATCTATCGTCCTTATCTCTCCTCTTTTGTTGTGGATGTTACTCTCTTGTAACACATGATCAGTTCTTCGGCACTTTTAAGACCTTATTGTGTTGCAAGTGCCGTAAATTTCTTTCTAAAAAAAACTCTTACTAGATTAGTATACTAATATTGCTCCTCACAGATTTGCCAATGCAGAGAAAAAGGAGCTTGCCAAAGTTCCAGATGGAGTTCACAACAAGTAATGATGAGAACAAAACTCACAAGTCTGTTGGAACTGGAGACATCTTTTGCTGCAGTTCCACTTTGTTGAATTGCTTTAATAACTTAATGTATTGAATGTGGAAAAGTGTGCAAGGAGGGGTGGTTATTTGGGGCAACTTGCCTATTTTCAGAAATTCAAATTCTTATATAAGAAAATATCAGCCTACCAGTCACGCTAACAGAACCTTTTAAACTTTTTAATTAAGATGAAACTGAACTAAAAAAGCAACATCTGCACCAGGAAAAAACAAACAAACAAAAAAGCCAGCATCTGTGATGTTGTGGTTAAGTACTTCACCTTCGCATGGAAAAGATGAGAGTTCGATTCCTGACTGAGAAAGTTTTGGTTAAAAAAAAATAATTTTTTTTTCAAGTATCTCCAACTTTCTCCTGTGGCATTGTATCCCTCTCAGCCCAAATTGCTCCTAAATCACCTAAATTGTGTAGATGGTGACTTAAACACACATATACAAATACCCTAATTAACATATGAGGGGGAGAGATGCAAAACCCGCTAAGCCACATTTTGGAAAAAAATCGAGATTTAAAAAAATGAATTTGCACCGTTACCGGCTATCAGATGTACAAAGTGTTTTCAGCCAAAACCAAACACATACTTCATAAAAGCCACCACAAAAATCTGTTTACGAATGGTTGTGTGTATAGCAGCTTTAAAAAAAGCTGACTTTCTCAAAAGTGCAAAAATGGATGTAGTGGATTTTGCATCTCAGCCCCTCATATATAATATAATAATATATATATAAAATACCACAACAGAAAAGAAGTGCTAGAACTAGAACAAACTCAAGTCAGAAACGGCCCACAACTTTCTTTTTCTGTTTTACTGCTCATCTTTTTCTTAAATACAAGTAGGATGATGATAAACACACCTAACATGATAATAATAATAATAATAATAGCTATATACAGTAGACATTATTCAGGTATACCTACAATGGATGTGTGGGAATAAAAAAAGGTACTGTAAAACTGTTCTTCTTTCCTTGCTGTACTTTAATTAAGTAGGATGTTGCAAATGTGACTAGTTGAGCGTAAGAACTCACAAAAAGTTGCAATAAATAGATAGAATATATCTACATCTAGAGATGATCTTGTTCATAGTCGTAGAGAGCTCTTGACAAAGGCTTCACCGCGCAATGCTCAAAATCATTTGACAATACAAATAAGACGTTTTTAGACGTCATGGAGATGAACATATGTGCTAAAAAAAGACAAAAACAGTTTTACAGTATGAGTCATGAGTATGTGATATGGAATTTGCTAGGGCTGACAGAACAAAGATGAGAGACGGATGGAACTTATGTACAATTTGTACACTAAAGTACATACAAAGGGGGGGGGGGGGGGGGGGGGGGGATTTCTCCCTTTCCAAAATATCTAAAATTTACAAAACATTGTCAAGTTCAACTGACCTTGCTTTGCAATTAAAACTAGAGATGGAAATAAAATAGTATTGCACGTAGAATGATAACATTGTTGTGAACATAAAAAAATATGTGTATATTCAGGCACACGCATTGTTTATTCCACTGACTGAGCAGTTTCATTTGTACACTGACAAACGTCAAACAAACAAACAAACAAACAAACACATTTTAAGTCCACACCCACACTCTCAATTCTCTAGCTATATTATTACACAGAGAAGGAAAAAAGGTGGGGGAAGTGGACAGCCATGGAGAACTAGGACCTAACATGAAACAACACGCACCAGTCATCAAGGGCTTGTACCATACGTTACTGGCACAATATAGGCCTACTGGTTTGTTGAGAGTAGAAATAAAATGGTCGCTTTTAAGGACAAGCGGGCTAACCCAGATTTCAGGGGTTTCCAGAAATGTTGACCTACACCAAAAGTGGACATTGCCCTACCTATAGGAGAAGTTTGGTTTCATTGGTGTTTATATCTGTTTGGTTATAGAGAAAACTCTCCTTGTCTTTTAAAGAAACTGAACAAGGGGCAACAACTTTTCCTTCGATTTTCTCAAAACAGCATTTTTCGGGATAGCCCCGTAGTGCTTAAAAGCGACAAATTGTTCACCAAATAGCTATTTGTGACTGCAAAGTGTTTGCGATGTTTCCAAAACCGCTGTACACATTTTAAAAGAAAAAAAAATAGCAGTAGGAAATCAGATAGGAAAAAGATAAGAAGTATTATTGATCAGTAACATTTTCTCATTTTGAGTACCGACAGTGGCAGAGGTTTTCATGACAAGTTGTTGCCACTTTTGCTTGATAACTTGGAAAACACTAAAAGGTTGTGGTTCAAATCCGTGTTGATCCCCCCAAAAATATTTTTAAAAATTATTCTAAATATAAATTTAAAAAATGTAAGTGCTACATACATCCCCACTGACATAACCCAACATTTTTCCACAGTAGGAAATATATTTTATCCTGTGTGGGTTTTTTTCCGTTATTTTTTGTTTTTGGTGAGACATGTTGCCCAACAGACTGCCTTCATTTAAAAAAAACAGTAAATAGTTTTTACAATTTTACAGGAGAGCCAAAAAACTGAATGAAATTGTTACCAAGTAAACAACATTTGCTTAAAAGATAACGAGGAAGTTATCAACAAAATTGAGTTCTTAAAAATGTTGACTTGAGATGTTTGAAAAAAGTTTGCTTTCTTGGTAACAATATTCGGTTGTTTTGTTGGTTTTTTTTGTATCTCCTTTAAAATTGTAAAAACTGCGAATACTGTCTGAACGCAACAGAGTCTCCCCAGGGTAGTCTTGACAGACACAGTCAGATCAGCCTTTCTCCACTAACGATGTCAGTTACGGTGGTAAAAAAAAAATAGTTGTGAGATAATTGGTCACACTTCAATACATGAATGGATTTCACTTTAGAGTTCTGATAAGTCACTGACCCAAGAGTTGACTTTTTGATGCAGTTTTTTTCTCAGAGGCTGCATGCACTGTACTGTCTGTTTCCCGGGAAGCCGAGAATGTTTTTGAGCATTCTAGGGTCTGCTGGGGTAGGCCTAACAACGATAGATTGTAAAGGGCATAGAAACATGCTGGTGTTTGGAGATATGGGCTAGGCAAATGCTATATTTATCATTTACAATGTTATTTAACATCTCATATGAGACTAGCATTTGTTTTAGACAACTTTCCACTTTTGAAAAAAAATACCAACTCCTCTGTGATAAGCTAAGAGTACTAAGACTGACTGAACACTTTCACAGAGAGTAGCCTCTGTCTTGTACCACTTGTGCTATATGTATAATATAGGCCTAGTCAGTCAGCTGATCACATGTGCACTAAACCCAACGTCTTTTGATTTTTAAAAATTTCAATTTCTTCTGTGGTATTATTAGTTCCATGTGCACAAGAAATATTTTGTTGAAAAGTCAAATGTTATATGTTGGGAAAAAAAAAACTATGAAGAAAAATACATGATGTTGGATAAATTTAAACTGAAAAAAACAACCCCTCTTTATTCTCTACTGAGAAATTTTGCTTTTTGGGGTTCAGAATTAGATTGGAAGCGTTACACAACATGCAGACGATATAATTCACTTCCTCATTTGAAATGTTCATCATAATATGCTCAATTCTAAAGTAATTGCAAATGACGGCAAAACTAGTACTGAACTTTTGGTAAATTTGCTCTCAGCTGCAGCACGTTGGATAAAAGTCTATGATAAGTCTTCTTTTGAGGCTTGGACATTTGCCGTCCGTAAAAAAACGTAACAAATCCGCACAAGGTGGTTCGATTTAAATGCACGTCAAATTTCAAGCGCATGGTATCATGTAAAATATTGTAGCCTGCCATTTTTGTCCTACATGTAGCCTACATCCTAGGCCTACTACATGTAAGCCTACATCCTAGGCCTACCACATGTAAGCCTACATCCTACTACACGTAAGACTTAAACATACTAGGCGTAAGCCGTAAACAACTGGTACACTGAGGTAGAGACAAGGTTTGGTCCGTGAAACGACAACGTAACAAACTTGCAGGATTTCAACCCGGTGAAAACCATCGTAAATTATACGTCATTTATACCCAGGGGACTCGCACAGAACACTCCACACTGGACAAGACAGTTTTGATTTAAAAAAAATTAAACCAATGATGAAAAGAAAGAGATTTTGATCTTTTTTAAAAAGTACTTCATCTTCGCAGGTGAATGAATCAATCACACTACTTACTTACTTACCCATGACATCACTGATCACTCTCAACAAACAAACGCAGAAACTTTCTCACAGAACACAACACAAAGACAATTTTGGACCCTTTCATAAATGTAAAATGAAAACAAAAATGAGGTAACCATCGTTGCTCGTCTCGCTAATTAATGTACCACAAGTTCTGACTGCTTTCAGTGAGCTGCTTCTGTTTAGTGATTAAGGTGAGATTAGCATAGCTACAACATACTCGCAAAGTGCTGTCTTCATACTGCGATACTTTCATAGGTCAGTGTTTGGATTTATTATATAATATTATTCATGTCTTTTTCAGCACTGTTGGGCTACGTGAAAGAGGTGCAACCTCCATTTTACAATCCTGATCTCTGATTGGATCAAACCCAGCATTCTAGTAGGTAGACTCTCTTGAACCACATCTATTCTTTGGCACTTATATGACTTTATTGTTTTGCAAGTGCTGTAAAACTCTTACTAAAAACTGATAATGGCCTCTAATGATGAAAGAAAATAAAACATCACTGTAGAAGAATGCAGCGGTGTGAGTGTGAATCTCACCATGAAGACGCTGCAGTCACAGTCAAAACCCGCAGACATTGATGGTGCATCAGTTTGGGAGATGAACAACGAAAAATAACAGTTTAGGAGAAATGCATGTCTTAGTTCCTCCATTCAAACTTTTCTTATCTTAGTACACTCAATGCATAAATCTTATATCTATACAAAATATGCTAGAGTTAATTTTGAATTAGTACACAAACTATTTTATACAACCCCACCCCCCCCCCCCCCCCCCCCCCCACCTTCTTGTAATATTTTCCCTCGAAAGTCGGTTGTTACCAACGTTTTTTTTTGCCCCCATGATATTTTAAGGTTTATGCCACGACTAGGAACATGAATTCGGAATTTCTGAGGTTCAAAATCATATTTTTCTCTCTGATTCAAAACAGCAGGCAGAAGTAGCAAGTTGAAATGTTCATTATTCTACTGTCTACGAGTCTCCTAGCACTAGCATGTACACTGCACACAGCCAAGTCGGAAAGGTGCCCAAATCTTTTCGTTGTGTACGAGTTTTGCTATACATGGGTTTTAATTAAATCTGGCGCTCATCAAAATATTGAAATCGAAGAAATCAATATTTTTTTACACATCGGAAAAATTTTATCTAAATTTTTGTTTTGGGCTCAACAACTTGTGTGTCCATTCAAAAACACATTCCTGCATGGATTTTTACTGGAAACCATTTCTACAAAGCACAAAAATGTTTTTTAAAAAATCAATAGCTAGACAAATGAGCAGGCTTATTCTGATATAATAACTTCTCACACCGGTACCTAAACATCGACCAACGCCTGATTCCTGAATGCTGTGACACATTTAGCAAACTGAATCTTATGTCATATTTCTCCATTTCCATCCACAATGTAACATCGACTGTCTCTTCACGAGATTGATTATTTTATTGGTCTACCGATTGACAAAAACAGAGGGAATGAATGGGAAAATGCTTCACCTAGCCAGCTGTTCCCAAAACTTCACCTATCCAGCTGTTCCCAAAACTTCACCTAGCCTGCTGTTCCCAAAACTTCACCTAGCCAGCTGTTCCCAAAACTTCACCTAGCCTGCTGTTCCCAAAACTTCACCTAGCCTGCTATTCCCAAAACTTCACCTAGTCTGTTGTTCTCAAAATTTGCTTTTGATTTGTCAAAAATATCATTTGTCAGTCTATCGCTTCAGTGTTTCATTTAAAATAAATTAAAAAGCTTCTTTTTCATTCTTTGTTCTTTTTAATGCGAAGACGCCGATCAAACGATAAACTAATTAAAGAAAGGCATGTTTATAGAGTGCGTTTTTTTGGCATTTAAAATGAAAACTTGATATAAATTATGTCTTTGTTGAATTGAAATAAAGAATGAGTATGGTAATGTTTTCTTAGACGTGAAACATTGAGTAATTTAGGACCAATTAAAACTGTTGATATGATTTGCATAAGATATTTTGATGAAAGTAAATGCAATCAGAAGTCAATCGTTAAAGTATAACTTCCAAGTAAACGCCTTTTCCTGGATCCCGAACCACACTCTACTCTGGGTCATAGTCGGTAATTAACTGACAGCTAGTGCAGTCCCAAAGGAGTCTTAATATGTGAGGTGAATTTTAACTCAAAAACTATAAAATGTTTTTATCAGATGTCATCCCATTTCAGAAACAGAAGGAAATAGACTATAAATCGTCTAGCTGTTTGGATGGCATATCTCTGTTTCCCTGACTGAGTTATAAATATCTTCCACTCGCTGACTCAGCCTGTCATATTTGAGTCAATTGCAAGTTCATGTCCCATTAAAAAACAAAATCGTGTCAACTAAAAATAGACACATTTTTCAGAACAAGACCCATATTTAACTTATGCAAAAGAGGGAAACCTAATTTATTTTCCATAATTTTTTGGATAAACTTTTATAATTTTTTCCTCATAATGACAGACAAAAAAAAACCCACCTTAAAAAAAAACGGAACTCAATTTCTTTCAATATGAATATAACTAAGTTCCCAGCTTATTCTTCACCGTTACGCACAGGTATCACAACTCAAACTGACAGAATCAAAACATCTATAAGTGTGTTTGTTTTGACAAGTGGCTCAATTGAACTCTTTGTAGAATGTCTCATATATAACAAACCACAAACTTGGCACATGAATTGGCTTTGACTTGCTCCACTTAATTAAAACTCTGAAGACTTCCTTTCAACCATTCTAACTTTTCTCTCTTCACTGTCAAAAAGTGAAAAATTGCACACCAACGATGATAAAAGATACGAGGAAGTGAAGGGAAATGACTAGCTCCAACAACACTCTCGTCCCTGAAAGTCAAAAGGGATATAATAATAATAATGTAACCGTATAACAATAAAACTGATAGGCTTTCGTAAGATAATCTCTCAGCCCTGCATATGTGAGGCATCGTGGTGAAATCAGGCGCTTGTCAAAATAATGAAATTAAAGAAACTGGCATTTCTGGCTATTGGCCTATTTTTGTTCGAATTTTTATTTTGCTCAACACCTCTTATGTCCATTTACAAATACATCTCTGTGTGGATTTTACTGGAAAACGTTGATTAAAGGCACAGAATCTGTAAATTTTCCGTTTCAAAGGACTCTCAAGCTATGGAAATTACTCAACTTTGGCGGCTATTTTCTAGCTAATTTTACCTCTGAAACCAGGCCACCCTCGCCTCCTTCAATCACCAAATCTGGAATTCAATTCAAGATATATTCATAATTTTTTCCACCAAAAGCAAGGCAAATGAACAAGCTTTAAGATGATACCAATAACTCTACATGCCCAAAATTTGACGAGCCCCTGATTCCACCGCGCCGTGACACATATAATTATGACCATGGAGACGGGCCCCAACAGTAAGGCTTTCTCTCACTCGCAGGCAGGGGCAAGTGTGGCCGGTCGTGGGACAGACTGTGAGGTGCTGCATATTTCACGGGTCAAAGCAGCAGGAGAAAGGTGGATGATATCGGTTGAAATATCGAAGCTCTCAAAGTGAGACAAAACTGACACTGTAGCGATATGTGTCACTCAAGGACATTTCGTGCTTTTACTTTCAGCTGGGCTGGAATCTATAGAATTTTAATTTTCAAGATGGACAGTTTTTTGTTGTTGTTGTATTTATTATCAACTTACTGAGGGCTACATTCGTTTTTATCTACAGGGTCGATTTGTAGACCCAACTGAAATTATTTGTGGACCTGATCTCTCCCACCGGCCATAGCTTGCCCATGCCTGGTCAGATTCTAACGACGAGACAGAACTCCCAACTGAATTCTTTTGCACATCAAGCACACTTCACATGTAGTAAGACAAAGGGAAATATAAATTACGCATTTGCTCAGTCTGGCAGGAAAATGAAACTGAAGGGCAGCAGAAAGATGACTAGTTATGCTACTTGTATTGCACCTGCGCCTTTTTGTCTAGAAGAAAAAAACATTCAACCTTGAAAAAGTTCACAAAATTCCCAGATCTGAAACATACACGAACATAGACATCAACAGGAGTTGCACATTGCATCCATCTACCAGGTGTTTAAGTTGTAAGAAAATGTTTCTTTCCCAGACCATTTAAAGGGAAAGACTAATAAAAAAACTAACTTCAGCTCTTGCGCAAGGCATATGAAAGGTCCCGTGGAAAATCGAGAGAGAGTCACAAACTGGAAATTGTGAGAGTCTCCATTTTCAAAGCTTGTAGTCTCATAACATCCTGTCTGTTTAACCCACCTATGATTTATCATTGTTGTTAGTTGATTGGCGTCAGTGGCCTAGTGGTTAGGCTACCGCACTCGTAATCGTGAGGTTGCGGGTTCGGGGGTTCGAGCCGCAGGCCCGACGTTGTGTCCTTGGGAAAAGCATTTTACACCAATTTTCCCCACTTCACCCAGGAGATAATGGGTACCCAGCTATAGACAGTGAAAGATCTCGTCAGTTTGTTAGTGTTTGAGCGCTTAACCAGCTGCTTGCAATGTATGCTTTCCGGGAAGCTGAGAATGTTTCTGAGTGTTCTATGGTCTACTGAGGTAATGATATAGTGTAAAGCGCATAGAGCTTGCTGTCGAGTGGGGACCTGCGCTATACAAATGATATTTATTATTTATTATTATTAATGGGAAATCAAACAATAATCAACCAGCAGCGGAACAAAACTAGTCATTCATCTGCAGCTCTAAAAATTGATAGGGGGCTCTCGTGGCCTAGAGGTTAAGGTGTTGGCCTCTCATTCAAAGGTCCCGGGTATGAATCCGGGTAGCGACCGAAAAATTTTCTTCTCTAAAATTGTCTCCTTTCACCTCCTTTCCTGCCCTCTAGCAATGTTCTGTTGTCTGCTTTCAATTCCACTTTCTGCCCCCACCCCCTCACCTCCTTTGCCCCCTCCTCTGGGCTCCTGGCTCTTTCTGCAGCCTTTCTACTGCTACTCCTTGGCTCCTCCTTACTGCTGTCTTTCTGCCACACCCCTGATCTTCTGGTAGGAAAGATCTACACCTAGCCTTCTCGGACAAAGGCGAAAAATCTCGGAGGGCCCGTGTGCAAGTTGCGCACGTTAAAGATCCCTTGGTGGTCTAAAATCGATAAGAGTAGGCTTCGGCCGCCACCCGGGCAAAATTCAAAATTTCCTACCAACTGAAAATATTAGGTGTGTCGCACGCGCTCATATGACCTATGCAGTTGCGAGCGCCGTAAAACACTTTACAAAAACAAAAATTGATGATACGCTTACGATTTTCAGTTTCTGACGATATTTCCATTTGTCCACCGGACCCTTCACACATGTCTATATATACAACTTTTCAAAAACAGTTGTTCATTCAAGATTGCCAAAAAATCTTTCGCAAGTTATACACAACATCTCGCTTCAACTCAACCAAATATTTCTTTGGACACTTTAAAGCAGTTCCCTATTTTTCAAAGCTCTGGAGAAGCTTGTCTTTCATTCAAATTATCTGTAACTTTTTCCATAAAGCTCAAATTTACAGACAATTTGAAAGAGATGTTTGTGTAGTTATGTATCTTATGATTGTTTGACAATCCTGAAGGTCTCCACGCAAGAAGCACACGTAACATTGAAACTCCTACTTCATACACTCCACTCATCACTTTCACTTCTCGTACAATATCATACAATAATTTTCATATGGATAATAAACTAACACACAGCAATCTGGAATCTCCTTCAAATGATGTACATTCTTTGTTGCATAAAGGGTAAATTCAAATGGGGGAATTCCTCTTCATCAACACGAAAACATGAGCAAATATTCACCTTGCTACCTCCTCACAGGATAAGTTGTTCCTTGTCACAGAAACAAATAGTGGGATCTAATGCTCGCGTGGGGGTGGGGGTGGGGGTGGGGCGAGAGGAGATTCCCTCCCCTTTCTCTTCCCTGACGTTGAAGAGAGCAGAAAGAGCTGTCGCGACTAGGCGTGGCCCTCTCCCCGGTCACCGCCGCAGCGCGCCGGGCACATCTGAGTGTACGAGTGAAGTAGGGAAATCTGCGTGTTGTCAAACTTTGTCTCTGTTCAGGTTCTCCGCGAGAGCTTTTCTGCTCGGAGGTTTGGCCATGTCTCGGTTCCGAGGCGGTAGAGGAGGTTTCCGCTCTCTGTCGTGATTCTGATGGAAAAAATCCCAAACAACAGGAATTGAAATTAAAACATTGAAACATAAATAATGGATGTTTGCTCTGTTTATTTGTGGAATCCACAAGGAAAAAGTAAAAAAGGAATACCAAAGATGACACGGAGGTGAGCGGTACAAGTGGAAATGGAAAAGGTGGGGACATCATGGAAACAGCTAGAAAAGGATGCACAGGACAGGCTTCGCTGGAGAAATGTTGTTGATGGCCTACGCTCCACGGGGAGTTAAAAAGGGCAAGAGAGAGAAGCAAAACAGACGGACAAAAATAACAGATGGAAAGGAAAGATGGAAGACCTACTATCGTATCCATACGACGTGGGGAACTCTGTGCCACCACTTTCTAAAGAGGAAATTACTCGTTAATCCGATCTGTACGCTTTGCATAGCAGTCTGTCAGAATGATTTTTTATATTGTGGAATAATAAAAGACACGGTAGACTTGAAGAAAATGGCATCAATTAGAAATCTGTATTTCAGATCCCAGCGGAGATTTTCAGCCGATATTTTCATTCTTGGATTGCGAAAAATAACTAATTTATAAATCTTTCAAAAACACACACATTTGATTCTAATCAATAATTATTGGATGATTTGACCAAATGTATCAGCGTGCACTGGGCACAAAGACTTACGTCTGCATCTCCATTTTCCTTTGCGGAAGAACAGTAGGACGCCGGGACAAGCTCGGAGCAGTAGGACACGGTGCTGTCTGTGCTGATCTTCCGGTGGTTCTCCCCCCTGGGTGACGACATGAGAGTCTGCAAATGTTCGCAGACGCGGCGGAACCGTCGGGATGGACCTGTGGGAGGCGGGAAGAGGTGGCGGGAGGAGGAGGCGGGAGGAGGAGGCGGGAGGAGGAGGCGGGGGAAGACAATTGAGAGATGTCATGGGGAAGTCAGGCTCCGGTCAAAATAATCATAATAATGGATTGCATTTATATAGCACCTATCCACTTATGGAATATTCTATGCGCTTAACATGATACATATTATGGAATTACTAATCAATTTTATAAGCAAATAGTATTACATACGTGCGCACACACATACTCATGCATGCACGCACCCACACACACATAAACACATACATACACACATACGTACATATGCACACATACGAACTCATGACGATCTACAGCTTGGATGGATTCTGTGTAATCGAAATATGATGAAAATAGAAATGCTTTTAGGTTTTTTCTTTAAAATTTCTAGATTTTCTGCTTCTCTAATAGTTTTTGGAAGCCTATTCCAGACAAGTGAGGCGAAATATGAAAAAGAGCGTTGGCCACATGATTTGTAATTTATTTTAGGCTTAACAAGGGTTGTTTTGTCACTTGATGATCTGAGCGTTCTAGGAGGCACATAGGGTGTTAAAAACTGTTTTAGATAGTCAGGTGATAAATCATGTAAGTAATTGTAGCAAGTTAAACAGATTGTAATGAAATTTAAGAAACAGATCTCTAAATTTGAACCTCAAAGCTTAATCCCTACATAATTTTCTAACCCCCCCCCCTTGGACATAACTAATTCTGCCTGTATAGTAGGCCCTACATAATATATTATAATATATTTTAGTTTAGTTTAGCAAGCATTTTACTGTAATTTATAAGGTCATATGAGAGCGCGAAACACACGTTGGTTGCATTTTAACAACAGTTCACAGCACGGCTTGATTTTTGTATTATGGTTAGGTTAAAAGGTTAAAGATTTCAGTTTTAAAAACAACAATTTACATTTTGATTAAAATAAAACTGTCTATATTTTACTAAAAAGGCCAATGGCTTTAATAAAATCTAGAAGAAAAGGTAATTCAAAAACATGAATATGTGAGGCAGGGTGTTGAAATCAGGCGCCAGAAAAAAACAATTAAATCAAAGAAAACTGCATTCTTCTAGACGTTGGGCAATTTATTTTCAAATTTAAAAAAACAACTCAAAACCTTTTATGTTAATTCAAAAACACATTTCTGTGTGGATGTTACCAGGATACGTTTATCAAGGACACACAAAAAAAGTAAATGTAAATACTCAAGGTTTGGAAGTCACCAAAATTTGGCAGCAATTTTCCCTTTAACTCGACCTCTCATACCAGGTCACCCTACCCTCTTCAATCACAAAAATCTCGACTGCTTTTCAAAATAGATTGGTATTTTTTTCCGCCAAATGCAAGACAAATTAAAAAACTTTAAGTTGATATTAAAAAATCTATAAGCCCCCAAAATGACGAGTGCCTGATTCCACCACGTCGTGACCCAAAACATGGATGGATACTATTTCAGAAAGTCTGGACAAGAATAATTTAAAGAATTCTCAGAGACATATTGGGCGAGCTGACCATGTTAGAGCCCATCATGTGATGAGGCAGATGCTGAGTCCTATAGAACTCACTAGCTACTGTGAAATATACACACAAGTTATAACCCCAATAGGTCACCATATCAAACCTAAAAACACACGTTAGGCTTTAAAGTGAATCGCTTCCCCTTCAACACTTTGCCATCATGTTTTGAGGAAAATCCAAAGAAACGGGGCGGTAAACTTTGTCATCATATTTTGATTGGTAAACATCGCCAATCGGCGAGATAAGGAGGTAAAGTGTTAAACCTAACCCCCCCCCCCCTTCCTTCCTTCCTTCAATTCCCCCTCCCAAATTGAGCATAAGAAGAAGAAAAGACAATGGTTATAAAAGGATTATTTGGTTGAATTTAAGGACAAGCCGGCTAACCCAGATTTCAATGGTTTCCAGAAATCTTGACCTACACCAAAAGTGGGCATTGCCCTACCTATAGGAGAAGTTTGGTTTCATTGGTGTGTATATTTGTTTGGTTATAGAGAAAACTCTCCTTGTCTTTTAAAGAAACTGAACAAGGGGCAAAAACTCGACTTTCGATTTTCTCAAAACAGCATTTTACGGGATAGCCCCTTGTGCTTAAAAGTGACCGTATATTATTATTGTAGGTAAAACAAATTTGACCTTGAGTTTGCCCACGTACCTGAGACAAGTGTGAAGGTCAAGCAGAAGGTGGTGGCAGACGCCGTGTCCCGCTCACCAGGAGCCGGGCTGATGTCCACTTGAAAGCGCACGTTGCGAGAAAACATGGAGGAGCCCCCGCCCCGCCGGTACTCCCCTCTGAAGGTCGTCGTGGAAACCACGCAGTGGCTCAGGTCGCACGTCTGCAATGAATGCCGCACAACAATAAGTGAGGGGAAAAGCCCCGAAAGAATGAGAGAAAAGAACATGAGGGGAAAAAAATGATGAAGTAAAAAGAATAATGAGGAAGACAATGAAAGAAAGGAATGAGGACAAAGACAGAATGAGAAAAAAAAAGAGAAAGAATAAAGCAAAGACAAAAAAGGAGGAAAATGAATAGAAAGAATAAGAAAAAAGAGAAAGAATAAAGCAAAGAAAAAGAATAATAAAGAAAGGAGAAAAAAGAGAAAGAAAAAAACAAAGTGAGAACGAGGAAGATGATTAAAGAAAGAATGAGAAAAAAGAGAAAGAATAAAGAAAAAGAGAAAGAATAAAGAAAGAGGGAAAGAACGAGGAAAATGATTAAAGAACGAAGGAGAAACTAGAAAGAAGGAGAAAAAAGACAGAATGAGAAAAAAAAAAGACGTCTTTTTTAGTTTTAGTAGAGGTTTTACGGTGCTCGCAACAGCATAAGGTTATATGAGCGCCAGAAAATTAGAGGTGTTACAAGAGAGTAACATACATAAAAAAGAAGAAGAGGGAGGTAAGGAGGATAGATGTTTAATAGGAAAGAAGAAGCAAACCACACCAGAGCACCCGTCAACCACCCACAAAAAAACGTCACGTTTAGACTTACAGACAGGAAGGCGTGCACCAGATCGGCCTTGACCTGTGAGAAACTCTTCTCCCGCACCATGACGAAGTGGTGCTCTTGTTCCATGCCCATCAGACCTCCGAACCACGACCTCTTGGCCAATCTGGGAAAATGGTCATACAATGTCTATTATCTATTTGTGGTGGCCCAATTTTGCTATTCAAAAAGTTTTTTAATGGCTGCATTGATCGACATTGCGGTTTTCGCCAAAAGATTCTTTAAAATATTCTCCAGATCATGACGTCCTTCGTTTTTTCAGTTTTGAGACAATTTTGCTGCCAAAAGCTAAATTTCCTTATTTCGCCGATCGCTTTTGTAGGCCGACGCTTCTGTCTCTGTAATTTTAGAAAACCTGGTGCGGAAGTGATATTTTGCGAGGCGCATTTTGTTTTGAGAGTATAGATCTTGATCTAGACCTTCTAATTTTTTGCATCTCTCAAGATTTATTGCTCCATTCCAGTATAGTGTAAATATAATAGGCCAATGACTTTCAGTTGATGTTAATGCACCGGTCATTCCGTTCATCGAAAGTGGACCCAGCTAGTAGGTTTTATACCTCTATTAACACTATTAGGTTATTTAAGAGACGGGACCTCTGAGTTTTGAGTTCAGTTGTGGTAAGAGTCTTTAAGGCACTTAATAGCAACTCATTAAGGTCATAATATATGTATTAGAGGTGCTTCAAGAAAGTAATGACACAAAAAGGAAGGAGGGCAGATAAGGATCACAGAAGTTTGATAAGAAAGAAGGAGCAAACCACCCCAGATTCTTCAGCACCTACAGAAAACCGCGGTGCATAACGTTATACCTAAAAATATGTGCTAACCTCAAAAAAAAAAAGAAAAAAAAAAAGGTAAATTTTATTACAAAATACCTCTTTGACATCATGTGTGCTTTTAAATGGTTTCCAGATTTCTTAGTCCAATTACTTGCTAGATCTTTAATTTTAATGATCTTGCATACCCACTAAAATACGGCCACTTTTTGACCTTGGACCAACTAGCTCTTCGATCTAAACAACACAAAGTCTTACTCAGGGGAAGATTCAGGAGTCATAGTTATTTCATCCGATGTTGGCACTGAAAGTACAGAGAAATTACGAGCAAGCGTTAAGGCATACAGAAAACAAAGTGAGAAATGACCTTTCAACTTTTACTCTCTAAACTTGTTTGTGTGCAAAACTAAAGAGTAAATAAAAGTTCAATTCTGAGATAATAATAAGATGTTGAACAATTAATATTGTTTATGTTCCCCAGTACACAATTTCAGTGCCCCCTTTTGTGGTTTTACATAGGCCCCTATTTATTTAACATCATATTCCATTATATATATATTTTCACAATAAGGTTTTCTGGAAGCCCAAAGGAAGAATATTTTAAAAGATAACGTAAATCAGCAGTAGTAATGGCATAGTTCCCAAGGAAGAATTTTAATATTGATATTTTGACTTAGACACCCCCCCCCCCCCCCCCCCCCCCATTATTTTTAGACCCATTACTGTTTCCCTGACAAATTCAAATAGATTCTGTGCCTTTCATAAAAAGAAAAGATATTTTTCTCAGAATTTCGGAATGAAAGAAAGCCTTGGTAGCAGCGACAATATTTGTCACACATTTGTAAAGTTCGTTCACTTTCGTCTGACCGTGGTTAAAACGGGATAGAAACAAATCACTCTTTTTAATCTTTCTAGGTTTTTGCGTGCACGTCTAAAAGTTGAGCGATCAACAGAATCTAAAAGTCCATTCATGAACGTCTCTGCAAACTAACGTTCTGCCACGATTTCTTTGATGTATGCCTAAAGCGGGTCCAAAAAAATAATAAGGGATTTACAGCACACACCTTAAACATTGAAAAGTTGACATATTTTCCTCTACATCACTCTTTAGCATTCGCCTAAGAAACACGATTCAAGAGATGGGATATTTTTCGAGACTCACGTGGAGCACGTAGAGACGTTTAGACAGCCGGGGGATGAAATCTACAAGCTTACACTGAAATGTGGGATTAGGGGGGTGTCGCCGTCTCAAAATGAGCAATTTTTTGGTGAGGCTGCTGTAGGTAATTTATTTTAGGGATCCTGTGTATGCATCCAAAGAGCGGTTTTTAATAAATAAGGACCCTAAGAGAAAAACTTCTTTATTACTGGGGCAACATAAAAAAAAAAATTTGTTTGGTCGCTGGCCTGCAGAAGTGTCATGCAAAGTATTGTAGGTGCAGGCAAATTTCTAAAGGAGATAGAATTGTTTTTTATGCGGTCAAACGAAAGAGAACAAGCTATAGCAAGAAAGTGATAATACTTCAGTCTCTGCTAAATAGTGAAAATGCAATAATTAAAGTAGGTAGCCAAGAAAATAATGATCTAAGATAAACAATTTGATGGTCTTCAAAAGCAATGTAAGTTTGGATCTCAGAAAATAGATCGTACATTTATAATATATATCCATTAAACAATACGGTAAAAACATCATAGCGTGATGGAGCATCGAGTGTCATGCATCAAGATGGAGATTATTCAAGAACGTGCGGGAAGAGATGAGTATGTGCTTCCATGGAGAAACAAAATAATGATGCAACAGTAGATGAGTCAACTAGAACATATTTAGCACTGTGGACGGATGAGAATCATTCAGCATGACACCGTAGTAAGTAGTGGCAAACAGTCACAGAAGTTAGAACTAGGTAGAGGTGGTTGGGCAAAATCATTCAATCAAAGACATAAACAATTATCATAATTACATTATCAAAACAAATTATAAATCACATTTTCTGTCATGAACAAGTGTAAAACAATCTTTATTGTAAATCTTCAAACATTAAAAGAAAATAAACATTTAAAAAAATACAGTTTAAATTAAATAAAGTACCTTAAAACCTTAAAGGAATCTTCAGTCAGGCATGGAAAACTCAAGCACTTCGGGGATCACCCTAATGTGTTCAACACATCAATATTTTACATTAACTGATCAAGAAAAAAGATAGAAAAATCAGTTGGGGTATGGCAAATTGTACCATTTGACCCACGTTTAATTTTAAGCTTTCCGTGTTGGTGTTTACTGTGCTAGACTGTACTCACGCTCGTAAGATCAGGTTTGCAATTTCATGGTTTCTAAAAAGGGACCGTATTGCTTACAATTTGAGTGTTTTAACATTTTAAAATCATAAAACGGATAAGAACAGAAAAAATAAACGTCAAGAGGCATGTCATCAACATTCAAGAACAGGGTATGACAAAATCTATGATTAGCATTCTGTTATTTCATGCTCGTATTGGGTGATTATGAGGCAGATAAATCGAGACATTTCCAGGAAAGTTTCAAACATCAGCTTCAACCGACCGATGAGAGAAGAGTTGGGGAATTCACGACAACAGCAAAGATGTTAGACAGTTATCTCTGGCCAGGTTAGCCTTTAGTCTTTTCTGACCGAACCGAACAAAAGAAGTCAGCATTCTCTCAGTCATGCCAGCAGTGTCAGATTATGAAAATACGAACTACCAATCCCACTCAGGATTATTCTGGTATGCAATCGGTAAACTCTTATTTTTAAGATCTTGCCAGCTCCTTAAAAAAAAAAAAATCCCTTGCCCATTTATATGAGGTTGGCGCCCTTTAATTAGAAGAAAAAAAGTTCGTATGATAATGTCCAATAGTGTATTACTTGCGTACTTAGTGTGGCAACTGTTACAGATAGAGATTCAAGGATTATAGATTTAAGTCTCTCCTGTTCCTTTATTCTGTGCAACTGGTGGGTAGAATTTTATTCACACACTCTTTTTGAACACTCAAAACAGTTAAACTTCTTCAAAGTTTAAAAATTCGTCAATAATTTAGTCAAAGTTTCAAACTGCGTTGATAATCTGTCACTGCTTAAAGAACATGCATCAGAGGATACAGTTAATGAGTTATCTTATCACAGGGTGCAACATTTCTCTGTCTCTTCCATTTGTACACATCAATAGGCCGACATATGTACATATTATAGAGGACATTTTACGAAATATCATAACAGATGGTTTTGAAAAAAAGATGGCTGAACCAAAAACTGAAAAAAAGAATTTTATTGGTATAGAACTTTTTTCAGCTTTCAAAATGCACTGAACGAGTGTTTTAACTTGCCTCAATGGTCAATCCACCGAGTATTTTCACTGGTTAGTGTAAGACAGCGCCACAGGCCATTCAGAAAAGCGACATACTCTAAGGTAATAATTATAGGATAGCATTTGTAGAGCACAAATCCCCACCCAACAGCAAGCTCTATGCGCTTCGCAATCTGTACTATTACCCCAAAAGGCCTGAGAGCATTCTGAAACAACCTCAACTTCCTGGGAAGCATACAGTGCAAGCGGCCATTTATAGGCACTAAAACACTAACATACTGACAAGATCTTACGCTGTCTATCTATGGCCAGGTACCCATTCCCACTTGGGTGAAGTGAGGACAATTTGTGTGGAGTGCCTTTGTCAAGGACACAATGTTGGGCACGCGACTCGAACCCCCGAACCCGCAAGTTATCGAGTAAGTATTATTTTCCAGCTTGCCATGACCGACGATCTGATTGAAACTTCTTTTTTTTTTGTTAATGGAAAATTACCCTCAATATTCTGTACATTGAAAAAACTTTTGTACATTGGTTTATGTTTTTCAATGAAACTGGTTTGTTCCTAAATGGGAAAAGTTGTTACAGTAACTTACTAAAATCACTACAATTCCATGATCTCTTGTTCTTTTATTCACTGAAGGAGAAATTAAACAGATTTGTTCCTACTAGTACAGGGGTATGAGGTTTAATCTGCCACCCCCCACCCCTTTTTTCCCCCCCCCCCCCCCCTTTTGATTGATTTTGGACTCTTTGTGCACCCCCACCCCCCTTTTATTCCTTCCCGCCCCCCCCCCCTTTTTTATTCCTTCCCGCCCCCCTTTTTTATTTGATACCTTTGAGTATGACGGTGTCTTACACCAAGCAGTAGATTTGTAGAAAAAAACAGTGTTGAAAGGGTATAGGCTTAGTGCCTCTATTATAACTGTTATGCGATTTGTACTTCCCATGCACAACAAAAACAGCTTATAGCGGAAAGTGGAAAGGCCGACTCGAAGGAGTGCTATGTACAGCCCCCTGAAAGAAACATCCAACACCAATCATTCCTTGTCTCGTTTAATCCAAGATTTGAACATCGCACTAAATATAACAATCATTCATACATCATTACACGTTCAGTTTTAATAAAAATTCAGCATACTTAAAGAGAGATAGACAGAAGAGAGTGCTGCAATGCCAGAAGAGAGAGGAATCTACACAGAGAAATGAGACGTTGGTTCAGAATTCGGAAAATGCACAGTCACAGAGAAAATACAGTTTGGTTCTCGGAAGGGGAGTCCTCTCACGCAGGCAAATTGCACATGATCCATTCCGAGTAGGGAGACATTTTTTTTTCTCATTCCTTTCCTTGAATTTCCTTCTTTTATCACACTCCAAGCGCTAAATTCCCTGTTGATTTGTCTAAATCGTGTACTTAGAATGTCCCCCCCCCAGGGGAGGGCTACTGACTGAAGTTGTCTTTAGGCCGTTCCCCAAAGGGGGGATATTAACATGTTCTTATGCACAATAGAATTGTAAATGGGCTGATTTATCAATGTCATGCTCATACTGTGCCGGAACAACATAGGGGGAACTGCTGCTTTTTCTTTCCTCATCCTTACTATCATCATTTTCCCTCTACTTCTTTTGTATGTTTGTCACTCTCTTGTGACCCGCTATATCCGGGTAGCCTTGATAGTGGAAACAGACTTTGTGCTGTTGAAGCTAGAGAGGTGAGCAGAGTAAGCATGATTCCCTGTTTGGGCTTCTCTGTTGACATCCACCCCTTGGCGCTTATACTCTTACGACCTTAAGCAGTTGAGAGCGTTTTAAAACCTTATTGCTAAAACTAAAAGAAAGTTCTTGGAGTATTAACTCATTGAAGACGCGCTGTTTCGGAGTACATACTTTTAAAATATAGAGGCATAAATTCGTTTTTCGTGCAGATTTTCCCCTTCTGTGTTTTTGTTGCCTGAAACTTTAATGAGGTAGGCAACAATATGTGCATGCTATGACAATATGCAAGTTGATGTATATGGTTTGTGTGGTGATGGTTCGAAATGTGCCGCAACGTCGACTTTGGTCTGTTACTAGATTTAACTGCTGGTCGGACACATGCGTCCGCTTCGTCGTTAAAGAGTTAATGCAGATATTGCCCAAAGCCACCACCACATCGCAATACATCTAGAGTAACCATATAGATGTACACTAAAAGGGGGTAACTCTATCCGAGTAACAGGAAAAACAGATGAGTCACGGCCTGTTTTGTTGTTAGTGTAGGGGTATATTATATCAGGTGAGCAGGCAGTTGTTAGCAAAACTGAGAGTAAGTATTGTGTGCAACCTGTCAAGTTTTCCATCTCTATGGCTTCTGGTTGGAACACTGGGGAGG
>NW_004797529.1:668635-670835 GCF_000002075.1 Aplysia californica
TGTGTGTGTGTGAGAGAGAGAGAGAGAGAGAGTGAGACAGACAGACAGACAGACAAAGCAGGAGAGAAAGAGTTAGTGTATTTGTTTGTTTGCTTGTTTGTTTGCTTACTCTTAGCAGTGTCGAGTAGAGGTCCAAGTTAAAGTACAATTAGTTAAAGCTTTTTATCCCTCTAACTCCCACCCCTCTCTCTCTCTCTCTCTCTCTCTCTCTCTCTCTCTCTCTCTCTCTCTCTCTCTCTCTCCCTCTCTCTCTCTCTCTTGGGGATCAAAAATGTTTATCGTATCTGATCTTATCTATCATATCTCCATGAGTAGTCGGGTGTTACAGTGAAATAAGAAATAGCAACCCCCCCCCACTCCCCTTTCCCCAAAGGTATGCTCAAACAAAACAAAACTAATTGAGAAGCGTGCTGACAAAATGAGTTACGTCTCGGATTCAAGCCTCATGGAAATTGATTGATACATCACGCTTATAGTTATACGTGAAGTTTTTACAATTTATGAGAATGAAATAATAAAAGACAGGTAAGCTATAGTGAAAGAATATAGCATCCATAGAAAACCTACAAATTTGACCCTAATGTGGAATTTTGGCCAATATCTCCATTTGTGGATTGTGAGAAGTAACTCATTTTGTCAGCATGCCTCACAATTTTGCTTTTTAGTCCCCGGGAAAACTCAGAAAAACTGACCAGGGATGTGCCGCCGATGGAAGCGGGGTGAGCCTAGAATGCTGTTCCTCATCGATAGAAACTCCCTCTCTCTTGCACCAGAATTGTTGCTGCTGCTGCTGCTGTTGTTGTTGTTGCTGCTGTTGTTACTCCCAGAAGCTGCGGTGTTGTGACTGTGGTTGTAGGAGTGGCTGCTTGCAGCAGCTGCAGCAGCACCACCGCAACCACCACTATGGTTGTTACTAGCGTAGGCTCCGGGTCGTATTACGTTGATTGTGTCTCTATCTCTCACGGCTGTTGGGTTTACAGAAGGGTTGAAGTCTGCCCTGTGCTGGCTGTGGTGTTGTTGCTGTTGTTGTTGTTGGTGGTGGTGGTGGTTGTTGTAGTAGTAGCCTGCTGATGGCGGTGAGGTGGAGGCCATCGCTGGAGCGGGGGACGGTGGTGAGGTCGACGTCGTGGATGATGATGATGATGATGATGATGATGTTGTCGACGAGGAAGAGTGGTTGTTGGTGCGGGCGTGCTGGTGGTGGTGGTGGTGGGGGTAGGCGAGGGGTATCAAACTCTCCCGATCCCGATCTCTATCTCTCTGATTGTTGTGGTTGTTGCTGTAGTGGCTGTGGTGGTTGCTGTGGTTGTTGCTTCGGACGCTGAGGTTGGGAGAGGCTGGCGGAGAGAGATACCCCCGGTCGTTGACCCCACCCGCACGGGACCCGATGCTGAAGATGTTGTTCTCCTTCTGGATATGGCTTCCAGAAAATTCTCCAGTGTTGCTGCTGCTGCTGCTGCTGCTGTTGTTGCTGTGTCCGTGTTGTCTTGTCGTCGAGGGGGAAGATGTGCCGGCGTAACCGTTCCTAGCCGCCATGACGTCCTTGTAGTCGGGAGGCCCTGTCGGAAGTGACGTCACGCCGCTGCTGTTGCCGCTGTTGCTGCCGCTTCCGTTGCTGCTGCTGATGCTGCTGCAGACGTCGTTGCCATGGCAACCGCTGTCGCCGCCGCCGTTGCCGTAGTAACCTGCACCCGTAGTGGCTGAATAATTAGGAGGATGGTGAGTCAAGCTAGGAGAATCAAATTTGTTGGCTTGATGAGGAGGGAGAAAATAAGGAACATTGGTACTAGTACTACTTCTAGTGCTACGACCATCTTCAGAACTGAGGGCCAAGACAGACCTTAAGAAATCGCTAATACGAGAAGTGTGAGAAAAATCTTCGGAGACAAGTAGATCGTAAGCCCCACCTCCTTTGACTCTGGCGATTCCTCCTCCTCCTCCTCCTCCATCTACTCCTCCTCCTCCTCCCTCTCGACCTCGCTCCTTCCACCCCTCCCGACCCCTCTCCTCACCTTGCATTTTCCGCCTGTGGAAGCGAGGCGAGCCGAGGAAGCTGTTCTTGATGGTGTGTAGGCGTGACTTCCAGGGCGTGCTGCTGCTCTGAATGGAGGGGGAGCCGGGGGGCGTGGCCGAGGGGCTGTGGGAGGGCGTGGCCCGGCCGGCTCGAGGAAGCTTTGGGCTGGACAGGGGGGAGGAGCTG
>NW_004797529.1:674672-678607 GCF_000002075.1 Aplysia californica
CCCCCTCCCTCCAACAAACAAAACAACAACAAACAAAACAACAACAAACAAAACAACAACAAACAAAACAACAACAAACAAAACAACAACAAACAAAACAACAACAAACACAAGAAAAAGGAAACTTTGTAAAGGGAAAAAATACAAACAGAAACCACTGAGAAAACAAAGTGAGAGACACCATTTGAGAAAATGAAAATATATTTTAAAAAACCAAAATATCAACCCCAAGGACACTGAAAAAGTATATTCCAGAACTTTTCACCTCAAAACCACGTAAGTCCACTTTTATTTTTAGTTTTAGTAGAGGTTTTACGGCGCTTCCATCTGCTTACGGTCATATGAGCGCCAGAATATTAGAGGTGTTATAAGAGAGTAACAAACATAAAACAAAGTAGAAGGGGGAGATAAAGACGATAGATGCTAGATAAGAAAGAAGAAGCAAACCACACCAGAGCACCTGCCAACCACCCACTTTCTCCACTTTGCACTGGAAGTATCGAAACTAACCCAGAAAACAAAAAGAAAAACAAAAAAAAAAACCCCGAAAAAAAAGAAAAGAAAAGGTTCAAGTGCATATTTATGAGTAAAAAAGCTCCAACCAAAACAATCTTAATCGTGTTATTGAATTACTAAAGCTAAATTAATATCAGTAAAATATTTAATTAATATCAGTAAGAAACCAAGAACTTTGATAGCTACAAGCGTAAATGGGTTTTAACAACTGAGTGATGGATTATTTATTTCTTTTAATCAGATAAAACTCAAAACGCTCAAGAATTAAAAATGTGAAAAAACCCATTTTAGATGCAGTTGTCCTAAAAGAGTGAATCGTTGAATACCATTTGTGAAATGTGCTGACAAAATGAGTTACTTCTCGGATCTAAGCCTTATGGCAACAGATACATCGCGCTTATAGGTAGGTGGAGTTTTTACAATTTATGAGTATGAAATAATTAAAGGCACGTAAAGAATGTGGCATCAGTAGAAAATCTACTAATCTGACCATATTGTAATGTCGACTTTTGGCCAATATTTCCGTTTGTGGATTGCGAGAAGTAGTAACTCATTTTGTCAGCACGCCTCACATTTGTTTCCGTCTGACGCTCAAAAATTCATGAGGTGTAAAAATAGTTTAGATAATCTACAGTAGGCCTATAAAGGTGTGAATCTTTGTATACCATTTTCTTTTTAAAGAAAACTATTCGTTATGGAATCAGAACCTTGCCATTCTGAGGTCTAGTCTAAGAGCACGATTCTTGCTTCCTATTGTCAGGGAAAAGGAGCAGCCTTTAGGTGTAACAAAACCACAATTGTCAGGGAAAATGAGTGGCCTTTAGGTGTAACAAAACCACAATTGTCAGGGAAAATGGGTGGCCTTTAGGTGTAACAAAACCACAATTGTCAGGGAAAATGAGTGGCCTTTAGGTGTAACAAAACCACAAAAACAAACAAAAACAACACCACAAAACCAAACAAAACCACCAACAAAACAAAAACAGTGGTCATACCTGGCCTGTCCACTAAACTGTACAGCGTCCACTCTTTTTCTGGGAGGGTCGGCTGGAGGGAGAGGAAGAAAGAGAACAGATTGGTTTTCGTTGTTGTTTTTTTAAAGTTTTAGTTAGAGTTTTACAGCACTTGCAACACAACAAGGTCATATAAGTGCCGAAGATTAGAGGTGTTACAAGAGAGCAACAAACACAAAAAAGAAGGAGGGGAGAGAGAGACTAAAGATTTTTTTTATAGGAAAGAAGGAGCAAACCACACCAGAGCACCCGCCAACCACCGACTGTTTTTTGGGTTTTTTTTTTGGTTTTTGGCGTAAGGCTTGGTAAAATAAAGCACAGAGATCAGAGCTTGATGGACACGATAAACAACCTTTATGTATTAATTTTGTAAAAACAGGATGTAATTTGAGAAATAAGACAATAATTACTAAACAAACAAAAAAAACAACAACAAATAAACCCAACGAAAAACAATACCCCAGAAAAACAAACATACAAACAAACAAATGAACCACCCCCCCCCCCAAAAAAAAAAGACAACGTCAAAAAAACATGTCGGTATACAAAAAAGAACAACAACAACAACAACAACAACAACAACAACAACAACAAAAACAACAGCAACAACAACAACAACAACAACAGCAACAACAACAACAACAACAACAACAGCAACAACAACAACAACAAAAACAACAACAGCAGCAACAGCAACAACAACGACAACAACAAGCCACAAGGAGGAAGGGTGAGGGATGGGAAGAGAACTTTTGTATAGGGCGGGATTGTCTTGTTTCATGTTTTAGTAAAGGGTTTTACGGCGCTCGCAACTGCATCAGAGGATTGTCTTGAACTGCTGGTTGTGAGAGCAGGTTCCACTGTTACTTGTTTGTTTAGTTAAGTGTTTTACGGCACTCGCAACTACATAAGATTGTTGTCTTGAACTGCTGGTTGTGAGAGCAGGTTCCACTGTTATTTGTTTGTTTAGTAAAGGGTTTTACGGCGCTCGCAACTGCATAAGGTCATATGAGCGCGCGGGACACACCTAATACTTTTTCGTTGGTAGGAAATTTTGAATTTTGCCCGGGTGGCGGCCGAAGCCTACTCTTATCGATTTTAGACCATCAAGGGATCTTTAACGTGCGCAACTTGCACACAGGCCCTCCGAGATTTTTCGCCCTTGTCCGAGAAGGCTAGGTGTAGATCTTTCCTACCAGAAGATCAGGGGTGTGGCAGAAAGACAGCAGTAAGGAGGAGCCAAGGAGTAACAGTAGAAAGGCTGCAGAAAGAGTCAGGAGCCCAGAGGAGGGGGCAAGGGAGGTGAGGCGGTGGGGGCAGAAAGAGGAGACGAAAGCAGACGACAGAAAATTGCTAGAGAGCAGGAAAGGAGGTGAAAGGAGACAATTTTAGAGAAGAAAATTTTTCGGTCGCTACCCGGATTCGAACCCGGGACCTTTGAATGAGAGGCCAACACCTTAACATCTAGGCCACGAGAGCCCCCATTCCACTGTTAGCAACTATAATGCACATTATCACATAACCCTCAACCACTTCAACATCTTCCTTGTCGAGATCAGATTTATTTTTCTTTCTATCGTAATGAAATTCTAATCGAAGAACATGGAGCTTCTTTTTATGTCATCATGTCCCCTCGCGGAACTCGAGATGGGAATCATCATTAAATGTCCCAAACCGACCTTTATCTCCGCCCCCCACCCCTTCCTTCCCCCTTTTTTGTTGTTGTTTAAAAACTACTGAGGCGAAATTAATTTGAATATTGAATTCCAACATTTCACTTCCAAATGATGTGTGGGTTAGTCTATTTGTGTTTAAATATCTGTCTGTCTGTGTGTCTGTTTGTGAGTGTGTCTATGTGTCTGTCTGTCTGTCTGTCTGTCTGTCTGTCTGTCTGCCTGTCTGTCTGTCTGTCTGTCTGTCTGTCTTTTCTATGCCCCTCCCCTATGTCCCCCTTTCCATCTCTCCAGCCCCCCCCCCCTCTCTCTCTCTCTCTCTCTCTCTCTCTCTCTCTCTCTTTCTTTCTCTGAGGAGGTGAGCGGCCGCATGGTTCTTTGTTGATGTAACTGTGTGTCTTTTATATCTCGTGGACACATTGTTCCTTGTGAAGGGGGGTTGGCGGGTGCTCTAGTGTGGTTTGCTTCTTCTTTCCTATCAAACATATATTGTCCTTCTTTCTTCTTCTTCTTTTTTGTTGTTTGTTACTCTCTTGTAACGCCTTTAATCTTCTGGCGCTCATATGACCTTATGCAGTAGCGAGTGCCGTAAAACCTCTATTAAAACTTAAACAAGTTCCTTGTTGTTACTGTGTGTCTTTAACATCCCAATGGAGGATCCATCATCCACCGCAAACAAAAATACCTAATAAGAAACAACATTGGGTATGCCAATTACAAATGAGTGAAAATT
>NW_004797529.1:678824-680791 GCF_000002075.1 Aplysia californica
ACACACACACACACACACACAAACAGCCACAGACACACCTAAGTTCTACCTACCTGACACCTCCACATTGTCTCTCCCTACTCTCGATAAACCACAACCGAACAGATTAACACCCAAAGAACCAGGGAATTATCAGTACCCCTGCCTTCATTAACTGCCCATAAGCGTCTCAGGACTCGCCTCGCGACGATCTACCGGTCTATCTCCGCGCAGTTTGTACTAAGTCCGGGACTTTCCTTACGTCTCATCTTTCCCACCCACAGTTTCACCCCGGGTACTAAATCTACCACTCCGTGTAAGTGCTGGGGCGATTTTGAGGAAACGAAATATTCGTCGACCTTTTCGAAGCGTGAAGTCACTATTCGAGCCTTTCGAATTAAGTGCTCGAATGTTGTGTTTTGGTTTAAAAAAAACCCACCCTATCCGTACGCCCTGGGGTCATTTTGTACCCCCGGGGTTGTATTCTTCACATTTTAGAATACTTCTAGTATGAAAATCTCTTTAAAACTTTTAGTATTTCTCAAAAAATCATTTTGACAGACTGCTACGCAAAGCGCACGGATCGGATTAACGAGTAAATTTTCTCTTCGGAAAGTGGGGGCACAGAGTTTCCCCACGTCCTATGGATACGATAGTAAAACACGACGTATGGATATGGTTAAATTATAATTATCCATGTTTTTAAAAAACTTGTCGAGTCCACTTTTCGCTGTCTCGTAATAAAAATGTACAAAATCACCTTCAAGTGTCAGATCTGCGACAGACATCGGCGATCATAAGTCTTCATTCATTTATTCCTTTGCTCGGATTCTCTCAAACAGCTACATTATCCTGACCTTTCCCCGGCACCCATCTTGTTAGGCGCTCCAAGTAGGTTGCTCTGGGTCTACCCCTGCCTCGTTTACCCTCAATTTTTGTCAGCGAGAGCTAGATGATCCAACCCAATGTGTCTATTCAAGTATTCCAGAAACTGCATTTGTCTTTTCCTGATTGTTTTAACCAGCGAGCTTGTGATTCTTCAAGTACTACCTCATTGGATTTCTTTTAAAAAAATTTTTAGTAAGAGTTTTACGGCACTTGCAACACAATACGGTCATATAAGTGCCGAAGATAAGAAGTGTTACAAGAGAGTTTTTAGTAGCTTTAGTAGAGGTTTTACGGCGCTCGCAACTGCACAAGGTCATATGAGCGCCAGAAGATTAGAGGAGTTACAAGAGAGTAACAAACATAAAACAGAAAGAGCAGAGATCAGGACGATAGCTCTTTGATAGGAAAGAAGGAGCAAACCACACCAGAGCACCCGCCAATCACCCACTTTGATTTCTTTTCCTTCCAAGAGATTCTCAGCAGTCTCCTAAGAAACCACAATAATTGTGTTGCTTCTATTTTTATTTTCAGTCTTTGGTGAAAGTATACGATATTTATATAATGATTATCCTCAAGGTATATTATTAGAACATTGTGGTTTAACTATAAAATTCCACCTCTTTCAGCAATCACAAACTGCAGGATGTCCATGGAGAAGTCACAAAGTCACATTCACCTACTCTACTGTCCTTATCTAGCACCGTACGCTGACGAGTGACAATGCTCTTGCCCCTCGACTGCCACACACGTTCATGAGGTCTTCCACAGTCTGTGTATACAGTGTGTGTATGTGTATGTGTGTGTGTATGTGTGTGTGTGTGTGTGTGTGTGTGTGTGTGTGTGTGTGTGTGTGTTTGAGTGAGTCCGTGGATCACGCCTCTCCCTGCCCTTGTTCTCTTCTTCAATGTCAAATAGGAGGCACTCCATTACTTTTCCCGAAATAAACCGGCTAACCACAAACATACTCTGATTAATTTAATTATGTAAATGACTATGTATCCATTTATGTATTTTGTGAATTGCATTGTGTATATTATTTTATGCTCATTTCGTGACGATGTGTAAGCGTGTGCGTGTGATAAGCAAGTAGATGTGTGTGT
>NW_004797529.1:681101-684270 GCF_000002075.1 Aplysia californica
CCTCCCACTATTATAATTATTAATGATAGAAGTATTATCATTATTTTCAATTTAAAGAGATATTAGGAATCCCGGGGGGGGGACCTGCCTTTTTCGGGAATATTCAAACCAACCTCCTTCGGATTGTTTCCCGTCAGGTTATGAAAAAGCTGTGAATAGCCGGAAAGTCGCGAATGTTGAACAGTAAACTCGAATGTGCACACCAGTAAAATGATTCCATCAAGCTTCGAATAGTGGTGAGTAGCGGGAAAGTCGTGAGTTTTGAACAGTAAAGTCGAATGTGTACAACTCTGCCTCGTTCTCCATCCTTCACTTCGCACTCCCCACTGGCTGTGGTTGTCTTATCTCTGCCACTAATTTGCCCCGCTTCTCCCCCCCCCCATTTTTGGTCCGGACCCCTCCACCCCCCCCTCCCCTCCCCCCCCCTCCCCACGTACACCTCCTTCCCTCACCCATAAAAAATAAAGTGTGAACATATGGATGGAACGATGGATGAGTGGATAGATGGTTAGGCGGATGGATGGATGGATGGATGGTTAGGCGGATGGATGGATGGATGAATGGAAGGGTGGATGAATGGTTGAGAGGGTGGATGGTTAGGTGGATGGATGGGTGGATGGATGGATGGACGGATGGATAGATGGATGGAAGGATGGATGGATGGATGGATGGATGGATGGATAACAGAAAACAATACCTTAAAACGTTTTAACAAATACATTTTTTAAACAGAAAACAATAAGCAAGTACATTACGTTAAAACAACAAATTATACACTATTTAAACAGAAAACAGTACAGTACATTATGTTTAAAACAAATTATACACTATTTAAACAGAAAACAGTACAGTACATTATGTTTAAAACAAATTATGCACTATTTACACAGAAAACAATAAGGCATATTAAGATAAAACCCCCCCACGAATTATACACTATTTAAACAGAAAACAATATGATACGTTACGTTTAAAACAAATTATACACTATTTATCAATTAAACATAAAACAACAGGTCGTTTCCAGTCCGTGACCGACCTGATTCCGACCGATGACGTATCTCAAGGTCGTCTTCCACACTCGGGTTCCTCAACTTCCGGTCTAGCAACAGGAAGTAAACAACTTTCTCTGTGTTGTGTCTGCAGGGAGAGAGAGAGACATACATTTTGTGTGTAAGTGGATGTGTTGTTTTTGTTTCTTCTTCTTCTTCTTCTTCTTCTTCTTCTTCTTCTTCTTCTTCTTCTTCTTCGTTTTATTGTGTGTCTGTTCTGCTTCTTTGTTCGTCTGTTCGTTGCTTCTTTTACTTTTTGTTTTATTGAATATTTTACGTCCTTTTTCTTTCTTTCCTGCTTTCTTTATTTTTCTGTCTTTTATCTTTCATTCATTCATTCATTCATTCCGTCATTCAATGCTTGATCGATCGATTTATTTATTTGGTTGATTGACCGATTGACTGATTGATTGACTGATTGAATGATTGATTGATTGACTGATTGGGTTACTAATTAAACCATGTTTGAAGGACAAAAATGTCCGGTTGAGTTGCATGGGGTCCCAGTGTTGTCAATGCAGTCTCGTGTTGTATGTAAATTCAGAAATATAAATTATGGTCGCTTTTGAGGACAAGCGGGCTAACCCAGATTTTGGGGGTTTCCAGAAATCTTGGCCTACATCAAAAGTGGGCATTACCTTACCTATGGGAGAAGTTTGGTTTCAATGGTGTGTTTATTTGTTTGGTTATAGAGAAAACTCTCTTTGTTTTTTAATGAAACTAAACAAGGGGTACAAACTTGACCTTCGATTTTCTCAAAACAGCATTTTTCGGGATAACCCCCTTGTGCTTAAAAGCGACCATATATTGCGGACATATACACACACGCTGAGAGGGAGGGAGAGAGAGAGAGAGAGAGAGAGAGAGAGAGAGAGAGAGAGAGAGAGAGAGAGAGAGAGAGAGAGAGAGGGGGGGAGAGGGCGGAGAGAAAGAGAGAGAGAGGAAGAGAGAAAGAGAGAGAGAAAGAGAGAGAGAAAGAGAGAGAGAGGGAAAGAGAGAAAGAGAGAGAGAAAGAGAGAGAGAGAGAGAGAGAGAGAGAGAGAAAAGAGAGAGAGACAGAGAGAGAAGGAGAGAGAGGGAGAGAGACAGAGACAGAGACAGAGAGAGAGAGAGACGTACACACTCAGAGATAGAGGGAGACTAACTTTTCCTTTTCTTTGAAACACTGTAAAGAGTTCATGATGGACACACACACACACACACACACACACACACACACACACACACACACACACACGCACACACACACACACACATACACACACACACACACAAAGAGACTCACAGACAGACAGAAGAGGACTCACTTTGCATGGAGAAGCTCTGAGACTAACTTTTCCTTGTCTTTGAAGCACTGTAGAGAGTTCATGATGGACTCACACACACACACACACACACACACACACACACACACACACACACACACACACACACACACACACACACACAGACACACAAAGAGACACACAGACAGACAGAGAAGGACTCACTTTGCATTGAGAAGCTCTGAGACTAACTTTTCCTTGTCTTTGAAACACTGTAAAGAGTTCATTGTGGAGAGAACATCGGGGTCCAGGTCTTCTACTGACGGAATGATGGACGTCTGCGGAGAGGTCAGAGTTCAGGGGTCAGGGGGTCAGAGGTCAGGAGGCACAAGGTCAGGGGGTCACGGGGTCATGGATGGAGGGAGGGAGGGTGAAAGGGCATCGTAGGTTACCACAGAAGGTTTATAGAGGTTAGAGATGCAATGTTGCTATCACTGATTTCAATATATAATTCTCCCCCCCCCTCTCTCTCTCTCACTCTCTCTCCCTCCCTCTCTCCATCTCTCTCTCTCTCTCTCTCACTCTCTCTCTCTCTCACTCTCTCTATTTCTCTCTTTCTTTTTTTCTCTGTCCCTTTCTGTCTCTCTCATTCTTTCCCACTATCTCTTTCTTTCTCTCTCCCCCCTCCTTCTCTCTCTCTCTCTCTCTCTCACTCTCTCTCTCTCTCTCTCTCTCTCTCTCTCTCTCTCTCTCTCTCTCGTTGTAATTGTAGTATTATCAGATGTAGACGAGCAATGTTTCTTCAGCTACGAGTATGTGTGAATGTGTGTGTGTGTGGGGGGGGGGGGGGGG
>NW_004797529.1:684448-686306 GCF_000002075.1 Aplysia californica
CCCAGAAATTTAATAATAATCGCCAAAGTAGGCAGAAAAATGCCAGTTTCTTCAATAACATTATTATGACGAGCGCCTGATTCCACCACGTCATGACACAAATAATCATATCACATTTCTGTTTGTTTAAACCTACAGGATTGGACATGAATGGAGGTAGCAGGTTCATTATTTGGTATCTCATTTCATATCAACATTGTCTGTAAGCTATTCCAAAATGAAAGCAAGTAAAATATAATATATATGAATGACACAAGAATATACTATGAAAATGCACAAGTGAAAACGATGCAAGATAAAACATTCTTTAGAATGATTCTTAATCCCCCCCCCCCTATTTCCCCCAAACCATACAAAAGGAGATCTTTCATAAGCGCTTATGATGTCATAAGAGATTTTAATTTAATGAAATGTGTGAACTAATATTTTTCACGTTGTCAGATGGGATTAAAATAACCCCAAAAGGAATTTCATGACACTTTCATTTTTGATACCCCCTCTGTGAGAAAATAATCAAAAAAGTTTACCAAAACAGTACGTTCTATCATCATAATATGGTCGCTTTGAAGGACAATCGGGCTAACCCAGATTTCGGGGGTTTCCAGAAATCTTGACCTACACCAAAAGTGGGCATTTCCTTACCTATAGGAGAAGTTTGGTTTCATTGGTGTGTATATTTGTTTGGTTATAGAGAAAACTCTCTTTGTATTTTAAAGAGACTGAATATGGACTATACGAAGTGATTTTTTATATTTTATTTGTCTTGGCGAAATCATCTCATCCCTTTCCCTGCTACATAGCGTGCCTTCATTTTAAAACAAAGTTCGTAAATATAATAATACTATACACATGTATATCTGAAGCCCTTGTCGGAAATATTAGGAGAGATAATAATAACATTGGAACAACGTACATATCTAAAGTTACAAAACGTGACAGATCAGAACAACACAAATGTTCACATTACAACACTCAGCAACCCGGGAAGAACTTTCCAAACATACAAAGCTTTTCATGCATCTAAGGAGTACCAGCATTGGAGAAAAAAACAGGAAAATGTATATATATTTCAAACGTACATAGGCAAAGCAGGCAGACTGTAATGTTTGTCTATACTGGTGATAAAACCCCAATAAATGTTGGGTCAAAAGGTTAAAAGGAAAGAGGAAAAGAAGCTTTTTAAATAGTAAAATATGAGCAATAGAAGGCAAGAAACAAATTGGTCCAAAGGTATTGTGGGGCTCAGGGGGGGGAGTGTTTAGAGTACCTAGTCGTAGACCAATCACCAGTCTTGAGGTGTGAGGAAAAATAATTTCAATACCGAAGAGAGTTCTTTTCATTTATTGCTACTGTTTTTCTTCGGTGGAAAAGGGGGTGGGAGGGGGTGGAGGGGTTACGAGGGGTTATGAAACTTCTTTAGACCATTGAGGATAGCGATGAGGCAGTCATCTTTTCCAGCGAAATGCCATTAAACGTATCCATTTCTAAAGACATCTTGTATAGCTAATATAACTTCCTGACATTCTAACACATTTCGACATACACATAAATTTGACGATAATAACTATATACATTGGAAGCATATGTTAATTTTTTGCTACTGACACAATAAATATACACCTAATCTCCCCGACTTCATGGAAAGAGATACTTTGAAGTTTTGTAATGACAGATGTAATATATATATATTGTTCTCTAAACGAAATGTGTTGTGACGTGGTGGAATCAGGCGCTCGTCAATGTTTGGGCCTGTAGAGTTATTTGTATCTTCTTAAAGTTTGTTCAGTTGTCTTGTTATCGGTGAACAAAATACTTACCTATCTTGAATAGAAGTTGAAACATTTGAGATTGTAGAAGG
>NW_004797529.1:686575-689045 GCF_000002075.1 Aplysia californica
ATATATACATTAGAAATAGAAATTAAAATATTGGTAGATTGTATAATATATGAGAAATAGAAAGTTAAATATTTGCAGATTGTACATAAACATGAGAAATGGAAAGTTAAATATTGTTAGATGTTTTTCTTCTCGTAAAAAAAAGAAATCGACTTCTCAAACCATGATAGGAGCATGCTCAATTGTATTTATGAAGAACGACGTGCTAACATTCAAATAAAATGCAGTGGGGATAGATATTTGAACTCACAGTTTCAGAACTAAACCATATGATCACCGTTATATTATTCAATTTTTGCTTTGTTTTGAGATCACAATCGACAAAGGGTAGTCCACGGTTAGGTTTTACACTCTTGAGGTAGATATGACATCCAAAATACGCACATAGTACCCACATGAGCTGCCAACTTCTCTTTGGAACTGACAAAGTACCCCCCCCCCTTTTTTTTTTTACAAAGTCTCTCTTTCTTCCCCCCCCCCCCAACGTCTTCCCTTCCCACGTAAGAAAAAGAAAGGAAAGGAGCAGTAAGCGATGGGGGTATTTATTGATACAGGCATACTTTAACTCATTGAAGACGCATTATTTTGGAGTACTTTAAAAATAGAGGCGTAACTTGGTTATTCATACAGATTTTTCCTTTCTGTTTTTTTGTCTGAAACTTTAATGAGGCTGGCAAAAACACATGCATACTATGAAGTATGCAAATTCATGTAATTTATTTGTGTATAATGGTTCGAAATGTGCCGCAACATTGTCTTTCGGTCTGTTACTTGCTGGTCGGACACATGTGTCCACTTAGTCCTTAAAGAGTTCAAGTGACCTTGGAAAACCCCCAATATATTACAACGATTTTACGTAAAATTACCTCTCTCGGAGTTTTTGTATATATTAGGCTTAATAATAATGTCAATGATGTAACAATGGCCCCACGACGCAATGAGAGATAAACAAAGCTAATCCCACTTAGTTAGTCTAGAAGCAAGGTAGTAACAAATCTTTTACTTTTACAGATAAGGGTACCACATTAAATATTGAAAGTTACAGTAGCTTTGACTTCAAGGTAATCAAAGTTCAGAAGAACATAATAACCTACTTCAATTACATGTGGGGCTCAGTTGAGAGATTTCAATACGTGGAGCAAACAAAAATTATCCTTGTTTAAAAAAAATTGAAACACAACTCATGTTTCAGTCAACAAAACAAGTAAAACTTTTTATGTTCAGTTTCGTTTTAGTAAGAGTTTTACGGCACTTGCAACACAATAATGTCATATAAGTGCCAAAGAACAGATGTGTTACAAGAGAGTAACATACACAAAACAGAAGGAGGAGAGATAACGACGATAAATGTTTAATAGGAAAGAAGGAGCAAACCACACCAGAGCACCGGCCAACCACCCAAACTTTTTTGTTCCTTTAACAACACACCAACATAGGGTGGTTGGTGGGCGCTCTGGTGGGTTTTGCTCCTTCTTTCCCATCAAACGTACAGATCTACGCATCAAAGGCAATTGTTAATTCCTCCCTGCAGCCTGACTCGGCCCAGTGACAGGAATCTGCAATGTTTGACCTAAGACAAGATATATGTGCACAACCTATACTTTTTCAATATGGAAACTTTATTTTAACAAATGAGTGTTTTTTATGATGTGATGTGGGCCAATGGTTTTCAACACTGAATCAACTTACTTACTCTTTCAGACATATTATACGCTACTTTTTTCCTCCTCCGTCTTTTCTTTGCGCGGTATTCTCTCTCTCTAGCAACACCTCTAATCTACGACACTTAAATGACCTAATTGTGTTGCAAGTGCCGGAATAATAGTAGTAAAAACTACCCACAAAATAACTCACTTTTCTAGATTCTCTTTTTAAGTAAGCAAAATGTACGCTCACAATGGCAGTAATAAGAATTTCTCCATAATAATAATATAGGCCAATTCCTGAACCATCAACCATTTTGACCCCAGTTATAATTACCATCATTATTTTAAAAAACATTTTATTTTTGAAAAAAAAGGGGGGGGGGGGAGGGTTGCTTTGGGTTCAAAAATATAATATGTATATATATATATATTGATATCAGAATATCAAGAGCAACATCTAGAACATCATTGCGAAAGCCCAGAAACCAGAAAGCAAAGTGAATACTTGTAATGGGAGAAAGAAAAAAAAGAAAGAAATATTTTTTTTTTAAAGCGCGAGAAAAAAAAGCGACATGGAAAGAAACAGTGAGTTAGTCACCTGGACAACTTGGGCGACAGGCAGTTCTAATTCTATATGGCCAATCGTATCCCTACGAGAAAACAAACAAGCAGAAATGAAAACAAAAAACTGTGAAAAAAAATTCCAAACACACACGCACACACACACGAACAAAAAATCAAATCCAACAACAATTTACTGTTAAAAAGACGAAGGGGAAATAGATATCTAATCACGCCAAAAGGGATTTGGGTGTGTATGTGTG
>NW_004797529.1:689869-702186 GCF_000002075.1 Aplysia californica
AAACCCACATACATACAAACATACACACACACACACACACACATACGCAAACAAGTAGACACAGAAACAAAAAACCCACACACACACATACGCACACAAGAGGACACATAAAAACACACAAACATGTAAACATGCACCCACTGACAGGTGAAGAGATAACTTCCGACTGATAATAAAGAACTGCTTTGGGGGTGGGGGGTGGGAGGAGGTAGATCTATAATAATATTAACAAACACAAAGTAAAGACGCATTTGAAGACAAGGAATAAGGACACATGTTCTGTGTCATGAGGCTAACTGAAGAACAACAGACGTATAGAAAGGGAAAATGACAGACAATCAAGCTCAGAAAACAGACATAGATCAATAGATTAAGATAGATAGTTCAGCCCCGGTTACACGCAACGATAAATTATACAAAAACTGGGCAATCTATCGATCATGAGACAAATCGTCGAGAAATCAAGCGCTGTTTGATATTTTCCTTGCGATCACGGTCAGATTTCTGGGAGACGCGGTGCGACGTAGAATCACTTTTGAATTTGCCGCCGCGCAAGATTAAACTTAGAGCTAAAAAAAAAATAAAAAAAAATAATTGCAGGTAAAAACTGATTTCACATTCGGAATCAGCGTCTCAAAAGAAGCAGACATACTCGCAAAGAACCTGATTTGATGCGTTATTATGTATATTTTAGCAATTTGATTATTTAGTTGATCGTCAATGGTAAAAGTTGTGTATCAAGGTCACCCGGTGCGTTGCACATCTGCAGTCAAGTCAATGACTAGGAATCTCCCTGATCGAAAGAAAACTAGACGATATATTGGAATGTCTAAACAGACTACACAGCTCGATAAAACGGACAGTTCTCGCATACGACGAATCTGATACAATTTATCGTTACGTGTAACCAGGCCATAAGATAGATAGATGGATAGATAGATGGATAGATGGATAGATAGATAGATAGATAGATAGATAGATAGATAGATAGATAGATAGATAGATACGGCCTAGTCTGAAGTCTGGACTTCCAAATCTCCAGCTCTGAAGACTGAAGTTACCAGAAATTCCAACACCACAAATAATTCCGAGCCATTGAACAATCACAAAAACTTCCTGACAAGACATATGTGTTGTTTGTTTGAGGAAAGAGAAGCACGTCGACAGAAAAAATTGTCATTTAGTGCTGGTATAAAGTAAGACAGACAGATAGACAGACAGATAGAAAGACAGAAACCACAGAGGGAAAGTAAAGAAGTAGGACAAATTATACCAGTGGCGACCTCCAACCTCTTGCAACAAGGCAGGTTAGAGTAAATAATTGTGAACAGTACAAGCTAGTGCTAATCAGAGACATTCGTTCTACACCCTAGGACAAAGTTTGTTCAACAGTTTATCTGAGTTGGCTTCGGCCGCCACCCGGGCAAACTTCAAAAATTTCCTACCAACTGAAAATGTTTAACGTGTCCTCCGCGCTGATATGACCTTATGCAATTGCGAGCGTCGTAAAACACGTACAAAAAACCCCAACAACAACAGTTTTTTGAACAGTTTATCGGAAAAGGAATCAAAACAAAATAACACCCTCCCTCTAAAAAACAAACAAACACCCCCCCCCCCCCAACCAAAAAATAAATAATAACCCCACAATAAACAATACAACACCAAAGCAAAACTGTGAACCAAAACTCCCCCCCCCCCAGTTGTCCCCTCTGTCCGCTGCCCCTGTGTACAAAGATAGCAGGCTACCACCCACAGGGGCACAGAGGGGTCCACAAACATAATTTTGGGATTGCGGCGGGCTGGAATCAGGCGCTCGTCACTTATTTTGGGGGCATGAAATAGGGAGTTATTGGTTTTTTCTTTAAGCTTGTTCAGTTGTCGACCGTTTGATGAAAAGAAATATCCATCTGTCTCGAGCAGAAGTCGATAAATTTGTGATCTGAAAGAAGTGGGGGGGGGGGGGGGTCGTCGAGTGTTTGAGATAAATTTAACGGGAAAATGGCCTTAAAAAGTGCTGACGTCAATAGCCAATAAGTCTGTGGATGGATATAGCCTTTGGTAGACAATTTTCAGGTAAACGCTCACAGAAACCAGTTTTTTTTTTAAAAACACGGACATAAACCCCCCCCCCCAAAAAAAAAAAATCCAAACAAAAAAATCGTCAGAAAATTTCCACACAGGTGGAAACAATAATATTATTTTAAGTTTTGTCGACTTCATTATTTTGACGAGAACTTGATTTCACCAAGCAGCCAAGTATTTTATTTGAAAGAATGGAGAAAAGTCAATAGTCAACAAGTTGACACGAATCAAAAGTGTTGAACAAGTAGCTTAAAGTTAAAGGTTCTCACGTGGCCAGTCCCTTCTACTGATGTTCGAATTGTGTGTACAAAACGATGGATTTTGAGCTTTCAGATGGCGTAAAATTGGACAAACCTTCAGGATAATTGTCACGTTGACATTTCACTGGCGTGCTTCTCAAAAGTAACCAAAACGTGTGATTTTGAAGGTTATGTACGCTCTCTTGAAAAGTACAATCGATGTGTGTGGTAGAGAACGCTACAGCAAACTGCTCTATGTAATTGTTTACCAAAAAGACTAGAGACAAATGCATTGGCAGGAAATACTACATAGTAATTTAAAAACAACAACAACAACAACAACAAAACATACGTGTTGCTTATATGTGAGGCATGCTGACAAAATGAGTAACTTCTCGCAATCCACAAACGGAAATATCGGCCAAAAGTCGACACTATAGGGTCAGATTAGTAGATTTTCTACTGATGCCACATTCCTTACGTGCCTTTTATTATTTCATACTTATAAATTGTAAAAACTTCTCCTACCTATAAGCGCGATGTATCTGTTGTCATAAGGCTTAGATCCGAGAAGTAACTCATTTTGTCAGCACACTTCAATATTCATACCTTTTGTAAAACTCTCTGTCGTCATTAATTGTAAGTTACTGCTTATGTTGTCCTTGCTAAAGAAGCAGTCATTGCTTTTGCCTCCCCCCCCCGCCCCGCCCCGCCCACTGCCCCCCCCCCCCCCTCACACCCGACCCTATAACTCCCTCTTTTCTCCTTGATTCCCATCTCCTGTCTAATCTTTCATTCAATTCTTTAAGCACCCACACGTATAGTCTACTTGCACTGCCATCACTTCATGCCTCTATGCAAACAAGATACACATCAATGCTTCTGAAAAATCTACCGACAATTTATTGCGATTTAAAAAAATAAATATTGTTTTTGTTTTAGTAAGGTTTTAAGGCGCTCACAACTGCATAAGGTCACATGAGCGCCAATTTTCTTAATTAAAAACACAAATCCCAAGCATAGGGAATACTTCTAAGCTAATCCAAACTGGATCCCGAAACAAAAGGCTGAATCTTTCCTCAGAAAGAAAGGGGATAGAAAAGTACTAGATCTACTGACAGCGAGGAGAGGTGTCCTAGCACTAGTCTAAGGGAAAATATGTACAAAAACTTAAATGGAACTAAAAATAGATAACCAATCAAAACGCAACAATGCGATCTGCATATTACTACGTCACAAAACTACAGACAAGGGGTTACACAGTAGATCACACACACTTTGTAACGTCTACTCCACAGGTGAGCACAAGACAACAACAACAACAGAAACAGAAACAACAACAACAACAACAACAACAACAACAACAACAACAACAACAACAACAACCACAAAGTAAAGTGGGCGTGGCGGCAAGCCATAACGAGGCGGCGTCAGCAAACTATCAGCCAATCAGACAGGCGGACAAGACACGAGGGGGGCGTGGTCACAACACTAGGACACGACATATTCATGGAGACCACGGTACGCCAGTGCAGCTACGTTCTACTGTTGTTGTTGTTGTAGTTAGTCGGGGATCACATGGGCAGGCCAGGGCTCTATTACCTGAACAATTTGCATCATGGGTAACTCGGCCTCTAGGTCCTGTTTAGAGCCCCTATAAGTGGAGGCATAGAGGTCAGCATTGGCAGGGACATACAGGGACAACTCGACTCGACTCAACACAAAGATAACAAAACAAAACTTGAGACCACAAAACAAAAAAGGTATCACATTCATGGCTCAGAGAATAATGTGATTTCATATCATAGGTCCTCCATTCTGTATGTGAGTCTGGCAAATTAGGTCAATCACTTTTGCAAATTGGTCGCCAGTTATGTTGATCCTATTCGTAATTACGAAAAACGCTTGGCAATGAGGCTACCTCTTTCAGTAGTAAAGGAAAAACAGAAACAACAACAACGACCGCTGTCGACATTGATCAGATTAGCCCGGTAGAAAAATAATCAGGAGAGAAAAAAGATCGGCAACAGACGATAACAAACAACAAAAGTATTGGCTTTCCATGAACAGGCATCGAAAGTAGGTCACGCAAACAGATCAATAGAAGAAGACAAAACAGGTTAGATAAAAGGAATTCTGAAAAAAAAAATCAAACAAGAATAATTGTCGTTATTATCAAAAGCCAACAGCATTGGCATCATACCATCAGTGGTGTCACACTTTTTTAAATATCGTCATAAACACAATCGATATACCCCCCACCCCTCCCCTTCCCCCGGGCCTCTCTGCCTTTTTACGTAAAATCCGAACCAAACAAAATTCAAAACAACCACCCCCCAAAAAAAAACACAAAAAAACAACAACCCACAACCAACAACATCCTTAAACAAACTGACCTAACAGAACCTCAAAGATAGCAATATTAAAAGTTGTATCAATTGAAGCAAAAATCATTTCAGATTTCCTCTAACATGGCCATTTGTATCAGATTAATGCTTACATTATGCAAAGCAGAAAACTAGGTCAATTTTCATTGGAGGAATAACAAGAATCCATGTTCTGCGGGACTACAGAAACTGTTCTGTCGACTTGCGAACAAGGTGAAGGCTTCTTAACATAGACGCTTTCGTAAAAGTGTAGCATTCCTCCATTCTCGTGCAGGGATTTGGTTCGATTCCAACTTCGTCATAGATGGTATATGGTAGAAAGTCAGCTTTTCATTTTCTCTCTCACTCTTCTGATAAAGTTGAAGTACATGAAATCAAGGGCAGAGGCCTCTTGGATTCACACGGAAAAGTCTGAGATTCCACGAGCTCTAAACTTTAGTTTTTGTCGTATTAGAAAAGGACAGTTGTTAAAAGACATCCATGCCCAAGAAGTTGACAAAGAGCGTCTGAGGCCCGCCTCCTAAATGACCTAAATTGCACAGATGGGGGCGTAAGAACAGCTATGTATCAAGTTCATTAAGACGATGGCAAGTAATCGCAAACTACTCCTAAAAAGACTAAAACTTAAAAAATAGCTTGCATCTGCCCAGAGGACAAGGAATGCAATACTAGATATCTATGTTCTTGCTGGAAATAATGGCTATATACAGGGTAATCCAAAAAAAACACGTTACAACTTGTTTTGTAAATATCTTCCCCAATACTGAAGTCTTGCGTTTCAGATTTGAACATAACGTTTGAAAGCCAAAAGGAATTTTTCTGATATGTATTTTAGATAAGTCCATTGAATAGTTTTGCTCTATAAAGTGCATTAAAAAAGCAACCCAATTTCAACCTTGTCGCCATTTTCATAGCATGACGCACCAGTTTGCATTAGGCCTACCTCTAAAAGCTGCAACAATCGCACCATATTGCAAGCTACAGCAGTCTAACAAGTCAACAGAAGTCTACAGATATTATTTTTCCCAAATTGTGTTTGCCTTCTGAGATCATGGCTACATTTAGTAAAGAGCAGAGAGCTTTTTATATTGAACATTACCTCTCCACACACTCACCATCCCTGAAAGTTCGTAAGTTCTGCGCACGGCATGGAGAGAATGCTTAGGTGCCCTCAAAATCTTTGGCGTCATGAGTTGAGAAGTTCTGTCAGTTTGGATCTATAGCGAATCAAAGCTCAAAAGTTCTTTAAAAAATGACCTCTTCAGGTCGAACGCGCACCATGCGCAGCCCTTTAAACGTCACCAGAGTGCAGATTTCAGTAGCCGAGTCCCATGAGACGTCTGTCCATAGACGATCTGCAGCTAGGACTTTCCTACACATCAACAGTCTGCATCCTCATGGCAAATCTTAACCTACGACTATACCATGTTCATCTGCGTAAGGCCGAGATGACATGGATCAGAGCATACTAATGTGTTCATGATTCCTCGATTAGATGACATGAATCAGAGCATGGCAATGTGTTCATGATACCTCGATTGTCTAGTAAAGAGGGATCATTTCCTCGATGACTTTTGGTTTAGTGCAAAGCCCATTTTCACCCTGCAGGATATGTTAACTCCAAAAATGCTGTCTATTGGGCACCCCACTCTATTGTCTCTAGAAGCCACTTCTTAGTGAACATGTGCAGTGTATGTGGCTTTAAAGACTCATGGTTTAACAGGTCCTTGTGTTAGGGCGCCACTGAACATTTCGAACGACGCGTTAAATTGTGTCGAGTCCAAAGTTGGGAATGTGGAGCACTGCGTCTAGGAATTGCAAAATGAAATCATTCAGTTTTTTTAAACTCTGCAAACGAAATTAAATATTGTTTAGATGTCACAGGGATGGAAAAATTAAAGTCAAAGAGAAAATAAAGAAAACGGTCAGCTAATCTTTTCACGACTTCCTTTAAAAGATTTTTAAACATTGGTGAACTTTGTGTTTTTGGGTGCTTTTTTAAAAACCGTTCCCATTTTCAAAATAAGTTTCTTCTTCGTGGATTTTATATCAAACAAATTCCTTTTGAATGAATTATGTCTGTTCCAAATTACAGCGTTCTAGAACAATTTTTGCGCGAGATATTCAGAAAAAAAGTTGTAAAGTTTTTTTTTGATCACCCTGTATATATACATTAATAGAATAAGTCAAATTAAATGTTGAAAAATTTCTACCGAGAGTGGAGGAGGAAGAGGAGGAGGAGGAGGAGGAAGAGAAGGAGGAAGAAGGGGAATGGTGGAAAGGAGGATGGGGAAGAGGAAGAGGAGGGAATTTTTCAGACTATTTGTTTACAGAAAAGACAAAGGCTGGAAATCGAACTTTTAACTCTTCAAATAGATCATATCAATAGCCACTCATTGTAAGTACTCAGATTATTAGTTAAGATATCTCTGCACAATGCCTTTAACTATATAACAATAAATGTGAAGATCACGAACGCCGTGAGCAGAGAAATGTTTACTTACACTAGCACCCAGCCGTGTCGCATCACTTCTTCCAGCTGAAAAAAAAGAACAAGAAACAAGCAATAGACTTTGAGTTTCTAATTATCATGAGAATGATGGTAACACCTGTAAACTGTTACCATAGAATGTAACTGTAAACTGCCACCCTACAATCAGTTTTAGTTTTAGTAAAACAACTGCATACGGTCATATGAACGCCAGCAGATTAAAGGTGTTACAAGAGGGTAACAAATATAAAAAAGAAGAAGGGGGAGATAAGGACGATAGTTGTTTGATAGGAAAGAAGAAGCAAACCACACCAGAGCACCCGCCAAACACCCACTCCTTAGAATGTAACTGTAAACTGCTACCCTAGAACGTACTGTAAACTGCTACCCTTGAACATAACTGTAAACTGCTACCCTAGAACATAACTGTAAACTGCTACACTAGAACATAACTGTAAACTGCTACCCTAGAACATAACTGTAAACTGCTACCCTAGAACATAACTGTAAACTGCTAGAACATAACTGTAAACTGCTACCCTAGAACATAACTGTAAACTGCTACACTAGAACATGACTGTAAACTGCTACACTAGAACATAACTGTAAACTGCTACACTAGAGTCACTAAGTCCTGTTTGCTCAAGTCCACCTAGTTTTGAGAAATTTGACGTTAAAACACATTTTGAGTTTCTCAACTTATTAGGCTTTTTCAACTACAACTCTTCGAATATCTCAATACATGTACCCCGAGGGAAAATGCAGGTTTCTTCGATTATTTTTTGTTGTTGACGAAAGCCTGACTTTACTATGTCATCTTAAAGATTCGGTTATATGTATACCAATGGGCATTATCTTCTTTGAGTAAAAATATCTTTGATAATCAACAACAACAACAACAACAACAACAACAACAACAACAACAACAACAACAACAACAACAACAACAACAACAACAGGCGGTGGCATCTCTTCGGGAGGGATTCAGGGAGGTTGGACTGCCTCACCCGCTACCCAAGGGAGGCGGTGGCCCTGGCGAAGAGCACACTCTTACACACACACACACACACACACACACACACACACACACAACAACAACAACAACAACATACGATGCAAGAACCCCAACTCAAAATAAAAGTTAGACAAAAACTTTAAACACCCCCCAAAAAATCAACCAACCAACCAACCACCCAACCAAAGAAACAAACGATACCCCCCATCCCCCCAAAAAAACCCCCCAACAACAACAAACAAAATACAAGAAACAAAACAACAACAATAATTACCAAACAAACCAAAAACTGCACACCATACACCATACCGTTAATCTTTTCTCGGAGTCCACCTCTATCATGCCTCTCAGTAGATTCTGACAGTCCATGGGAACAAAGTGCGGAATGTGAAATACGCCTTTTTTGACCTTTTCCAGCAGCTGCCTCAAATTGTCGTCGTCGAATGGAAGAGCGCCCTGTGGAAAGTGTCACAAGTTTACCTTCCTGATTCTGTCTGAGTAAGCATTTAAAGCAACAAACAATGGTCGCTTTGAAGGACAAGCGGGCTAACCCAGATTTCGGGGGTTTCCAGAAATCTTGACCTACACCATAAGTGGGCATTGGCCTACCTATAGGAGAGGTTTGGCTTCGTTTGTTTTTGAAGAGGTTTTACGCGCTCGCAACTGCATAAGGTCATATGAGCGCCAGAAGATTAGAGGCATTATAAGAGAGTAACAAAAATAAAAAAGAAGGAGGGGAGATAAGGACGATAGATGTTTGATATGAAAGAAGAAGCAAACCACACCAGAGCACCCGCCAACCATCAACACATTTAGTTTCATCGGTGTGTATATTTGTTTGGTTATAGAGAAAACTCTCCTTGTCTTTTAAAGAAACTGAACAAGGGTCCAAAAACTTTACCTTCGATTTTCTCCAAAACAACATTTTTCGGGATAGCCCCCTTGTGCTTAAAAGCGACCAAATGTGTTTTTTTTAGTAGAGACTGCTGAGAATATCGTGGAAGGAAAAGAAATCAAATGAGGTAGTACGTGGGACGCTAAATGTCAAAACCCATTAGGAAACGACAAATTATGCAGATTTTGGGACACCTGAATAGACATAAAGGTCTTGAACATCTAGCTCTCACTGGCAAAATTGAAGGCAAACGAGGCAGGGGTAGGCCCAGAGCAACCTACTTAGGGAACCTAAACAAATGGGTAATAACAGGGAAAGATCAGGGAAACGTGGCTTTTTTAAAGAGAATCCGAGCAAAGGAATGAATGGAGAACCATGATCGCCGGTGTCTGTTGCAGATCTGGCAATGGAAGATGATGAGTATGCTTTTCACGGCACTTGCAACACAAGTAGATCGCATAAATGCCGTCCGAAGATTAGAGTTGTAACAAGAAAGGAACAGACGTTTAGTATTTTTGCATGTTTTTTAAAAAAGTTTCAGTAACAGTTTTACGGCACTTCAACACAAATTAATGCGTCAGGGGGCTCTCGTGGCCTAGAGGTTAAGGTGTTGGCCTCTCATTCAAAGGTCCCGGGTTCGAATCCGGGTGGCGACCGAAAAATTTTCTTCTCTAAAATTGCCTCCTTTTACCTCATTTCCTGCTCTCTAGGAATGTTCTGTTGTCTGCTTTCATTTCCACTTTCTGCCCCCACCCCCTCACCTCCTTTGCCCCCTCCTCTGGGCTCCTGACTCTTTCTGCAGCCTTTCTACTGCTACTCCTTGGCTCCTCCTTACTACTGTCTTTCTGCCACACCCCTGATCTTCTGGTAGGAAAGATCTACACCTAGCCTTCTCGGACAAGGGTGAAAAATTTCGGATGGCCCGTGTGCAAGTTGCGCACGTTAAAGATCCCTTGGTGGTCTAAAATCGATAAGAGTAGGTTTCGGCCGCCAACCGGGCAAAATTCAAAATTTCCTACCAACTGAACATATTAGATGTGTCCCGCGCACTCATATGACCTTTATGCAGTTGCGAGCGCCGTAAAACACTTTACAAAAAAAATAAAAAATTAATGCGTCATATAAGTGCCGAAGATTGGAGGTGTTACTGGGGACTAACGTACGAAAAAAAAAACCCAACAAAAAAACGAAGGAAAGATACGGACGATAGATGTACGATAAGAAAGAAGGAACAAACCACAACAGAGCACCTGCCAACCACCCACTCACTAATGGCCCTGTTCCCTTGCACGGATGACCAGAGCTCAGTGGTGTAACACCGAGAGGGGTACGTGCGCGCGGTACTCACCACGAGAAGGGCGTACAGGATCACACCACAGCTCCAGACATCTGCCTTCCGACCGTCATACTTCTCACCCTGGGGAACAGTCACAGGTAACATTAACCCTTGTGGAGTGAAACAGTCACAGATAACATTAACCCTTGTGGAGTGAAACAGTCACAGATAACATTAACCCTTGTTGAACAGACACACACAGCACATTAACTCTTGTGGAACAGTCAAACGCAGCACATTAACTCTTGTGGAACAGTCACACACAGCACATTAACTCTTGTGGAACAGACACACACAGCACATTAACTCTTGTGGAATGAAAATGTGCCACAATCACATTCAGGTCATTCATTTTCCTACTCCGTCCGTCAATGTCAGACGATGGCCTACATGACTACATGGGAGAACATTCAATTCTTAAAGTACAAAGAGAAGGAATAAGAATCAAGATGATTTAATGTGGCTTCTGCTGTCTGTGGTGAATGAGACCAATTCTGGCAAGGAAAGTACAATTTGAGTACATTAAATTGTGTTTCGTTAGGAAATCCGACAAGAGATTAATATTTGGAAACTGAGGGAAAACGAGTGTGCTTGGGGAAGGGGGGTGGGGGGTTGTGATATATTTCGGTTGTTGTCTCGTTAGTCTGTTGAATTATCTGTCAAAGAAAGTTTTGTTTTAGTAAGGGTTTTGTTTAATGAAATAAAACTTTTTAAAAAAGAAAGAAAATAAAATGTCCACAGCCACATGATTGTGCCGTATTTACAGCGACCCTAGGGCAGACGGCCATGAGACCTCGTGAAAGAAAAGTATTAGTATCAGTAAAACATCTTCTTTTTATAGCCTTTTACCAGATGCAGTCTTCATACAAAAGCAGGAAATAAAATGCAATTCATGAAACAAAAAAACAGCCGAAGAGAAGACAAAATTTTAAATCTAAGTTTCCCTTTTTCCCCAAAAAATTTCAAGATGTAATTTTAAAAATAAAGTTTGGGCATTCCTCTCCTCAAGCATTCAACGATTCCCGCTACAGGGATTATGATGTACTGAACAACCCCAACACTGTTCTTATTTCTCTAACCAGATAGTCACAAACACAACTGCTGTTAGCTGGAAAATAATAAATAAATAGCGTTCTGTATAGCGCATGTACCCGCTCGAAAGCAAGCTCTATGGGCTTTACACTAAATTATTACCTCAGCAGACCATAGAACACCCAGAAACATTCTCAGCTTCCCGGGAAGCATACAGTGCAAGCAGCTGGTTAAGCCCTCAAACACTAACAAACTGACAAGATCTTCCACTGTCTATAGCTGGGTACCCTTTTTCTCCTGGGTGAAGTGGGGAAAATTCGTGTAAAGTGCCTTTCCCAAGGACACAAAGTCGGGCCCGCGGCTCGAACCCCCGAACCCGCAACCTTACGATTAGGAGTCCGGTAGCCTAACCACTAGACCACCGACATCACAACCTCACGATTACGAGTCCGGTAGCCTAACCACTAGACCACCGACACCACAACCTCACGATTACGAGTCCGGTAGCCTAACCACTAGACCACCGACACCACAACCTCACGATTACGAGTCCGGTAGCCTAACCACTAGACCACCGACACCACAACCTCACGATTACGAGCCCGGTAACCTATCCACTCGACCACCGACGCCACATAATGGTGCTAGGATTAACCTCAATCCCCGACAATTAGGCGTCAGTGCTGACATAAAACATCAATGCAGAGGCTCCTCTAGAGACACATTCAGGTTTGTGGCGGTGTCTGCTTGGGTCAGCGGCAAGACAAGTTGACATAAAGTTCACATACACACACACACACACACACACACACACACACACACACACACACACACACA
>NW_004797529.1:702286-705767 GCF_000002075.1 Aplysia californica
CCCTCCATCCAGCAAGTAAATACCATCAAGAAACCAAAAGACAAAATAAATACGGAAAAATACATATTACGTCATATAACATAAAAACACACTGAGTGAAATCTACAAATTGCCAAAGAAATTCAAAGAACACGGAAGTACCAAATTCGTGAAGGTACTGGGAAAACTGCTAGGGAGAACTAAAAACATTCTAACACAAACTCCCCCCCCCCAAAAAAAAAAAGAACAACAAAGGGTTAAGGAGTCCCCTACCTCCTTACTTATATAATAATCATTCATCAAAATCGTCTTTGAAACATGACGTCACAGCCGCCTCCACATTGGCCCCAGTGACGGGGACACAACTGATGCAAGTGAAATACACATTCGGAGGAAGAATGGAAAGAAAGAAAGGCACAATTTTATTGACGATCCCCGACCCCCCCCCCTCCACCTCCCACCATCTCCCTCCATCTCCCTCTCATTCAAGGGTCCCGGGTTCGAATTCGGGTAGCGACCAAAACATTTTCTTCTCTAAAATTGCCTCCTTTTACCTCATTTCCTGCTCTCTAGGAATGTTCACACACACACACACACACACACACTACACACATAATACACATAGCAAACAAATGGATGCACACTCAAAATTTTAAAAAAGCCGCTCATGAACACGCAATACACACATACACATAGCAAACACATAGATGCACACACACAATTCTAAAAATCCACACAAACACACATACTACACACATAGCAAACACATTGATGCGCACACAAAATTACGCTATTAAAATATACTACGCCCAAAACTTTTGAAAATATTTTTTAAAATTTCAGATTCTTAATCAATGGTATCAGCTGCATTAAATTGCTCAAGAAGTATTTTGTCGAAATTTAGATTCGAAATGTTGAAAAAAAAGCAAGACAAAAGTAATAAAAAAAAGTACCTATTTAGGTAGCTAGGCGAGACAAAAGTTATAAGAAAGTACCTATTTAGGTAGCTAGGTGAGACAAAAGTTATAAAAAAGTACCTATTTAGGTAGCTAGGCGAGACAAAAGATTACATTTTATACCGCTACTTCAGAGTTACAAAGTTCTATCTGCTGAGTGCAGTATCTAGGTTTGAGAAATTTGACGTCCAAGATTTCGAATTTCACAACATGTCAAGCTTTTTCGAATGCAATTCTTTGAATATCTTTGTAACGACTCTGAATAAACTTACGATTTTGATAGAGCAGATAGAACATTTGCGAGGCAGCGTGGTGGAATCAGGCTCTCGTCAAAATAATCAAAGTGAAGAAACTTGCATTTTTCCGTAGGTTTGTGAATTTTTATCAAATTTTTGTTTTTTGGCTCAACACCTTTCATGCCCATTAAAGAACTCATTTCTGTGTGGATTTTTCAGAAAAACGTTGATTAAAGGCACAAAAATTGTAAATTTTCAGTTACCGCGGACCCTTAACTTAAGGAAATAACTAATCTTTGGTGGCCATTTTCTCACTAATCTGACCTCTGAAAACAGGTGATCCCCACCTTCTTCATTCACAAATATCTCGACTTGTATTCAAGATAAATGGGTATTTTTTTTCAACCAAATAAAGACAAGTGAACAAGCTTTAAGATGATACCAATAACTCTACATGCCCCAAATTTGACGAGAGCCTGATTCCACCACGCTGCCTCACATTTGGTCGCTTTTAAGGGCAAGCGGGCTAACCCAGAGTTCAGGGGTTTCCAGAAATCTTGACCTACACCAAAAGTGGGCATTGCCCCACCTATAGGAGAAGTTTGGTTTCATTAATGTGTATGTTTGTTTGGTTATAGAGAAAACTCTCCTTGTCTTTTAAAGAAACTGAACGAGGGTCCAAAAAGTTTACCTTCGATATTCTGAAAACAGCATTTTTCGGGACAGCCCCCTTGTGCTTAAAGCGACCAGTTGGTGGTTGTTGATTTTTTATCTCAAGGTCTAATAATAACTCAAAACGGCCCAAAAATGTCAACTTAAAACGTTGTAATTCTGAGGTAGGGAAATGATTCTCACAAAGATCAATGATATGTTGCAGGACGTTGTAATTCTGAGGTAGGGAAATGATTCTAACAAAAATCAATGATATGTTGCAGGACGTTGTAATTCTGAGGTAGTGAAATGATTCTAACAAAGATCAATGATATGTTGCAGGACGTTGTAATTCTGAGGTAGGGAAATGATTCTAACAAAGATCAATGATATGTTGCAGGACGTGGTGGAATCAGGCACTCGTCAATTTTTGGGAATATGGAGTTAATGTTGTTATCTTAAAGCTTGTTTATTTGTCTTGCTTTTGGTTAAAAAAGTACCCTTCTATCTTCAATAGAAGTCGAGATATTTGCAATTGAAGGAGGCCGGGGTCGCCTTGTTTCAGAGGTAAAATTAGTGAGAAAATGGCCGTCAAAGTTTGGTGACTTCTAAAGCTTTAGAGTCCTTGGAAATTGTAAATTGACATTTTCTGTGCCTTTAATCAACGTTTTTCCTGTAAAATCTACTCAGTAATGTATTTTTAATGGACATAAAATATACTGAGTCAAAAAATAAAAACGGATCAAAAATTAATACAGGAAAAACATGGCGATTTCATTATTTTGACGAGCGCCTGATCTCACCATGATGCCTCAGATAATATATCAGCCACACACTACTTGCTGGCTCCAGGCCCTCCTTCAACCCCTGAATATAAAACATTTCCATATTGCTGTACTTAGTTTTAGTAAGAGTTTTATGGCACTTGCAACACACTAAGGTCATATAAGTGCCGAAGATTAGAGGTGTAACAAGAGAGAAACAAACACAAAAAAAGGAGGAGAGATAAGAACAATAGCTGTTTGATAGGAAAGAAGAGGCAAACCACACCAGAGCACCCGCTAACCACTCTCGCCCTCGGTCTTGAACTCCTGAATATAGAACATTTCCACATTGCTGAAGACAATTTTAAAAGAAAAATTAACTCCTAACAATATTATACATTATGTGATAGCCATGGAAGTAAGGTAGAGAACAAGCATAAAGATACAAACATACATCCAAAATATGACACATCGTTAGGTTGTGTTCTTTCCAACCTACTTTCAGCGTGGTCAAGATATTCAGCATGCCACACATACACACATACTACGAACATACACACAGCAAACACATGGAGGATGCACACACAAACAATTTAAGAAACAAAAAAAAAAAAAGAAACTGCAAAGAACAGAAAAGTCATAATGCAAATGAGTAGAAAGAAAGTTGGCACATGGAACGTGCGAGCGAGGTGTGACTACGCCGTAGACAGCGCGAAAACTACACTGTACATGGGTGTCAGCGCGGGGAAATCAGGCGCTCATCAAAATAACGAAATCCATTTTTCCACCCGATGGGAAAGTTTTATCGATTGTTGTTGTATTCTTTTTTTTTTTGGCTCATCGCCTTTTACGTCCTTTTAACAACAACGACAAAGGCACAACTTTTATCACCTCA
>NW_004797529.1:706371-708266 GCF_000002075.1 Aplysia californica
CGGGTTCGAATTCGGGTAGCGACCAAAACATTTTCTTCTCTAAAATTGCCTCCTTTTACCTCATTTCCTGCTCTCTAGGAATGTTCTGTTGTCTGCTTTCGTCTCCTCTTTTCTGCCCCAGCTCCCTCACCTCCTTTGCCCCCTCCTCTGGGCTCCTGACTCTTTCTGCAGCCTTTCTACTGCTACTCCTTGGCTCCTTCTTACTACTGTCTTTCAGCCACACCCCTGATCTTCTGGTAGGAACGTTCTACACCTAGCCTTCTCGGACAAGGGCAACCAAACTCGGAGATCCCGTGTGCAAGTTGCGCACGTTAAAGATACCAAGGACCAGCAAGAAGCACACACGAACAGAACTCGGTGAAGGCTGACAGCACTCACAGCACTCACAACACAACAAACCATGCAACGTGGGAAAACACTGATGTGTCTACAGCCATGTGTCTACAGCCGTGTGTCTACAGCCATGTGTCTACAGCCATGTGTCTACAGCCATGTGTCTACAGCCGTGTGTCTACAGCCGTGTGTCTACAGCCATGTGTCTACAGCCGTGTGTCTACAGCCGTGTGTCTACAGCCATGTGTCTACAGCCATGTGTCTACAGCCATGTGTCTACAGCCATGTGTCTACAGCCATGTGTCTACAGCCATGTCCACACAATGAAGCAAATCACTCAGCCTGGCTGGTATTAGGCGATAAAAGAATGAAAATAAACAAAGAAAAAAATAAAGAAAGAAAAAAATACATAACATAAAATACATAAATACATCAATACATTAAAACATAAATACATAAATAACAAATACGATTTTAGAAATTAATACATATATAAACAAATAGATAGATAATAAATAGACGGATAGATCAATAAATAAATAATATTAAATAAATAAATAAATAAATAACCAAATAAACAAACAAATAAATGAATGAATGAATAAATAGACCACTCAAAGCTGAAGCACTGCCGAACAGATCTGCACAAGGCACTCAAGACTACCAGTAGGAGAGACAAACAGGCGGGAAACAGCGGAGAGCATGACAACATCGATGGAACAAGGGGAAGTAATTCACACGACTCGTGGAGCAGGAAGAGCTGGATTTCTTACCCTTATCACTTCCGGGCATGCGTAATGAGGGGATCTGTGGGAGGGACATGGTCATCATCATCATCATCATGGATAAATGGTCAGTGTTTTAGTGACGTCTGCTTGGACATAACCTGGTTTATTCATCCCAATTTGTCTTTTTGGTCTGGGTGTTTATCTATTTCAATCAGAGAGGGTTTTATAGTAGACGGTTTTACGGCGCTCGCAACTGCATAAGGTCATATGAGCGCCAAGGGGTGTGTGTCAACAGAGAAGTCTTTACAGGGAATCAGACTTACTCTGCTCACCTCTTTAGCTTCAACAGTACAAGGTCTGCTTCAACTATCAAGGCACCCCGGAAATAGCAGTTCACAAGAGAGTGACAAACATACAAAAGAAGTAGAGGAAAAATGACAATAGTATGAATTAGGAAAGAAAAAGCAGCAGTTCCCTGTTGTAGATCAGGCACAGTTATGAGCGTGACATGAATCAGCCCATTTACACTTCTACTGTGCTTGAACGGAACGTGAATTTGTCTCCTTTGGGAATGGCCTAAAGACACTTCAGTCAGTGGTATTGCCTCGGGAGGTTCAGAGAGGGCTTACAGTAACATTACTGGAAACTCTCTGATTTCAAAACGTGCACGTAGGTGAAGCACTAACATGTATACATTATTATAAATAATTTCCTATTGTTTGTGTTCAACATAAGGAAATTTTACTTTTAGTACAGGTTTTACGGCGCTCGCAACTGCATTATAAGGTCATATGAGCGCCAGAAGATTAGAGGTGTTACAAGAGAGTAACAAAC
>NW_004797529.1:710829-712502 GCF_000002075.1 Aplysia californica
GAGAAGGCTAGGTGTAGATCTTTCCTACCAGAAGATCAGGGGTGTGGCTGAAAGACTGCAGTAAGAAGAAGCGAAGTGGTAGCAGAAGAAAGGCTGCGGAAAGATTCAGGAGCCCAGAGGAAGGGGCAAAGGAGGTGAGGGGGTGGGGGCAGAAAGAGGAGACGAAAGCAGACGACAGAACATTGCTAGAGAGCAGGAAATGAGGTGAAAGGAGACACATTTAGAAAAGAATTTTTTTCGGTCGCTACCCGGATTCGAACCCGGGACCTTTTGAGTGAGAGGCCAACACCTTAACCTCAAGGCCACGAGAGCCCCGACCTATTCTTTAACATACATAATATAATGAGCATTATCACTTTGCTAAAACTATTTAAAAAAAGCTTTTCTTTTTTTACTCCACATTTCCCCCCCCCAGATCAGACAGTGAGACAGTAGGTCTGGAACTTTTTTTGTTTTTTGTCAGAATGAAGAACACTATTTTATGACACAAACAAGATGGCTGTTACTATAAATATCCGCCAATGGCGTACTCCTAACGTTCTGTAACTATCCGCATGTATACTACAGACCCTGTGAATATTCCCTTGGTCCACTGCACATATTATACTACAGACTACAGACCCTGTGAATATTTCCTTGGTCCACTGCACATATCATACATATACTACAGACCCTGTGAATATTCCCTTGGTCCACTGCACATATCATACACATACTACAGACCCTGTGAATGTTCCCTTGGTCCACTGCACATATTATACACATACTACAGACCCTGTGAATATTCCCTTGGTCCACTGCACATATTATACTACAGACTATAGACCCCGTGAATATTCCCTTGGCCCACTGCACATATCATACTACAGACTATAGACAGACCCTGTGAATATTCCCTTGGCTCACTGCACATATCATACACATACCACAGACCCTGTGAATATTCCCTTAGCCCACTGCACATATCATACACATACCACAGACCCAGTGAATATTCCCTTGGCCGACTGGGCAGTGTCAGAGAAAGAAAAGGCGGCGCCTCGCGCTCTAACTAACAGCCGACAATTTGGCCCACTTCTGACAGTAATCCCGCCAAATCCAGACGCAGACACGACAGTGGCATCCAAATCCCCCACGGGGGCGGTTGGCGGGTGCTCTGTTGGGGGAGGTTCGCTCTTTCTTTCTTATCAGACTTCTATCGTCCTTGTCTTCTCTCCTCCTGTTTTGCGTTTGTTAATCTCCGAACTTGTACGACCTAATTGAATGGCAAGTGCTGTAAAACGCTTACTACTAAATCATCATCATCATCATCATCATCATCATCATCATCATCATCATCATCATCATCCAGTGCCAGATCTGCGACAGACATCGGCGATCATGGTTCTCCATTCATTCCTTTGCTCGGATGCTCTTAAAAAAGCTACGTTTCCCTGGTCTTTCCCCGTTACCCATTTCTTTAGGTTCTCTAAGTAGGTTGCTCTGGGCCTACCCCTGCCTCGTTTGCCTTCGGTTTTGTCAGTGAGAGCTAGATGTTCAAGGCCTTTATGGCTACTGAGGTGTCCCAGAAACTGCATTCGTCGTTTCCTGATTTTTTATAACAGGGAGCGTCCCACGTGGGCTTCATCACCACTAAATCAACAACACAAATAACAGCAACAAAATTACCACCC
>NW_004797529.1:721237-722484 GCF_000002075.1 Aplysia californica
TTAGTGGGCTTATCGGCTTGACTCGCCGCTGTCAGACGTGAGCTGGCTTATGGCGGGAATTAAATCTGGGGGGACTTGGTGCGCACTGTGTGTTTGATCGTTGCTATTGTTTGTTTGTTTGTTTGTTTATTATGGATTTTATTTTTTTAAACGTTGTTTTGATGTTTGTTTGAACTTTCATAGGTTCAATTGAGCTTTCTATTTTGATATTTGATCAGGAAAAGGTGTATATTGTTTGTTGGCGTTTTAATTGTTTATTTGTTTTTTAAAATAATTTTGTTTGTATGTTTGATGTTTGTTATATTGGTTGTTATTGTTGTTGTTGTTTTTGTTAATGTTGTTGTTGTTGTTGTTGTTGTTGTTGTTGTTGTTGTTGTTGTTGTTGTTGTTGTTGTTGTTGTGGATATTTGTAATCGTTTGTTTGATATTTGCTCTTGTTCATTTGTTGTCATTTCTGTACGAATAACGTTTTTTTTGTTTTTGTTTTTGTAAAGTGTTTTACGGCGCTCGCAACTGCATAAAGGTCATATGAGCGCGCGGGACACACCTAATATTTTCAGTTGGTAGGAAATTTTGAATTTCGCCCGGGTGGCGGCCGAAGCCTACTCTTATCGATTTTAGACCACCAAGGGATCTTTAACGTGCGCATTTTCCACACGGGCCCTCCGAGATTTTTTCGCCCTTGTCCGAGAAGGCTAGGTGTAGATCTTTCCTATCAGAAGATCAGGGGTGTGCTCAAAGACAGCAGTAAGAAGAAGCGAAGGAGTAGCAGTAGAAAGGCTGCAGAAAGAATCAGGAGCCCAAAGGAAGTGGCAAAGGAGGTGAGGGGGTTGGGGGCAGAAGGAGGAGACGAAAGCAGACAACAGAACATTGCTAGAGATCAGGAAATGAGGTGAAAGAAGAAAAATTTAGAGAAGAAAATTTTTCTGTCGCTACCCGGATTCGAACCCGTGACCTTTTGAGTGAGAGGCCAACACCTTAACCTCTAGGCCACGAGAGCCCCCAAATAAAGGTTTACCCCGTGAGTTTTAGCAATATCACTGTGTATCACAGCTTTGTCTGTATGTACAAGATACAGCTTTGTCTATATGTACAAGATACAGGTTTGCTTGGGCGGTAGACAGAGGACGTAGACTGCTCAGGTATTCCTTTCCTCCCGTCATATTCTGACTTCCCTGATGCTCCATAGAAGGGACAATGGGTGTGCAATGATATTAGTTCTATAGGGAGAGAGAGAGAGAGAGAGA
>NW_004797529.1:726398-728119 GCF_000002075.1 Aplysia californica
CACAAACACACACACACACAAACACACACACACACACACGCACACGCACTCACACACACGCACACACACAAACACACACAAAAGAGAAATTCTCATAATGGGATTTCAAAAATCGTTAAAAAGTTGTTGCATCCATCCATCCATCCATCATCTCGCCCCCCTCCCCCTCCTTTCACCTCTCCCTTCTCGTTCAAGATCCTCATTCTGTCTTCCTCGGTCTTTGAATCACGAGATAACGGATAAATAGCTTACCCATCCTTATCAGTTTAATAAAATATACATAAATCTTCCAATCGTATCTCTTTTTTTACGGCCAGCTGATAACGTAATAGATTCCATCTTCTTTAGCAGATGGAAGAGAAGCTGAAAGGACCGGGCTATTATGAGGGATGCTGCGAGACTGAGAATTTTATTCGGAAAAGTCTGCACGTCCGTTTACTATTCTGGTTCTGAGCGTCTACTGAAAAGGCCTTATTTTATATTTTCAATTTTTTCAATTTTTAAAATTAAATTAAAAAAAAATCTTCTTAACGATGTAACGGTGGTTGGTTGGCGGGTGTTCTGGTGTTGCTTGCTTCTTCTTTCCTACCAAGCGTCTTTCGTCCTGATCTCTCCTCCTTCTTTTTATGTTTGTTACTCTCTTGTAACATCTCTAATCTTCGGTACTTATATGATCTTATTGTGTTGCAAGTGCCGTAAGACTCTTACTAAAACTATAAGAATGTAACGGACGTAACACTCCCCCCCCCCACACACACTCACTCAGGGCGGTGCTACTGACTGAAGTTGTCTTTAGGCCATTCCCAAAGGAGGGATATTAACACGTTCTTATGCACAATAGAATTGTAAATGAGCTGATTTAGCAATGTCATGCTCATACTGTTCCGGAACAACATAGGGGGAACTGCTGTTGTTGTTTTTTTTCCTCGTCCTTACTATCGTCATTTTTCCTCTACTTCTGTTGTATGTATGTCACACTCTTGTGACCGGCTATCTCGGGATAGTCGAAGCAGACTTTGTGCTGTTGAAGCTAGAGAGGTGAGCAGAGTAAGCCTGATTTCCTGTCTGGGCTTCTCTGTTGACCACCACCCCTTGGCGCTCGTGTGACCTTATGTGGTTGAAAGTGCTGTAAAACTTTACTAAAACTAAAAAATACATCACTACCCTAGAAATACAAGGTTCTCTCAGAACAGCTCAGTACCTAGATTGGAGAAATTTGACACCAACAATTTTGATTTTCGCAACGTGTCAAGTTTTTTTCGAATGCAGATGTTTGAATATCCCGGTAACGACTCAGCATAATCTGACGATTTTGATAGTTCACATAGTATGCTTCCCGGGAAGCTGAGAATGTTTCGGAGTGTTCTATGGTCTGCTGGGGTAATAATATAGTGTAAAGCGCGTAGAGCCTGCAGTTGAGCGGGGATATGCGCTATACAAATGCTATCTATTATTATTATTATAGTGACGTAGACCATAATTTGGTTTCTGAATTCATGGTATTAGTCGCTGAAAACGTCAAAAGAAAGACGTCAGGTAGAACTTTGTGATTCGTCTTTGTTTCTCTTCTTACTCTCTCTCTCTCCTTCTCTCCTTCTCTCTCTCTCTCTCTCTCTCTCTTTCTCTCTCTCCTTCTCTCCTCTCTCTCTCTCTCTCTCTCTCTCTCTCTCTCTTTCTCTCTCTTCTTCTCTCTCTCTCTCTTTCTCCTTCTCTCCCTCTCT
>NW_004797529.1:729862-730898 GCF_000002075.1 Aplysia californica
GGGGGAGTTTGACGAGAAACTTGGGTGAAAAAAAAAGCAAAAAGACATTGGGTTGACGGGACAAGTTACATTGACACATGGAAAGACAGGGGCTAGTGGATGATAGAAGCTCTTGAAATCTTTCGACGGGAGGCGCGAAAGGGTACAGAGGAGGAGGGGGAGGAAGAGAAGGGGAAGAAGGAGGAGGAGGGGGGAGGAGGACAAGAGGAGGGAGAGGAGATGAGGAGGGGGAGGAAGAGAATAGGAGGAAGGGGAGGAGGAACAGGAGGAGGAGGGGAAGGGAAGGAGGAGGAAAAGGAGGAAAAAGAGGAGGGGAGGGGGGGAAGGAGGATGACAAGAGGAGGAGGGGGAGGGGGAGGGGAGGAGAAGAGGAGGACAAGAGGAGGAGGGGAAGGAAGAGGAGGAGGTGGAAGGCATAATATCATTCTGGAGTTATTTGTTTTTTTACGGACACAAATATTAAGGCGACGTTGTTGAAATGTTAGTTTTAGTTTTAGTAAGCGTTTTACGGCACTTGCAACACAATTAGGTCATATAAATGCCGAAGATTGGAGGTGTTACAAGAAAGTAACAAACACACCAAAGAAGGAGAAGAGATAAAGACGATAGTTGTTTGATAGGAAAGAAGGAGCAAACCACACCAGAGCACCCACCAATCACCCACGTTGAAATGTTAAATATCTTACCCTGGCTGGAAACCAAACAGACAGCAATCGTGTGGCTTGCTACTACCAATAACGAATATTATTATGGGTTTTATCCATGGGGATGAAGGGACATATTGTTACATTATTAATATCATATAACTTTATCAATACAACGTAATAGAAAGGTTTTACGATATTGTCAGCAACAGACATTCACTTCGGGTCTGCTGTCTTTAGTTTACAATTCCTCGAATCTGATAAAACAACAACAACGACAACAACAGCAACAACAACAACAACAACAACAACAGTAAAAAAACCCCCAACAACAACAACAATTTGTCCTGAAAAAGTGTGTTGGGGGAGTTCAATCTCCGCTCACTGACAAC
>NW_004797529.1:734583-736259 GCF_000002075.1 Aplysia californica
CTATCTATCTATCTATCTATCTATCTATCTATCTATCTATCTATCTATCTATCTAACTTTTAAAAAAACGATCTTCCTCTTGTGTCAAACCAGCCTAACAATTCCATTTTCGTTCAGTTCATATTTTTAAACTTTACCCAGAAACCTGCTGAGCCAGCCACGATACGACCTGAAACCTTTTAAAGATGTAATCAATACACTTGTGTGCATCCTCCATTCCATGAATTTCCTTCAAAATCACGAGAAAAAATCCCTGAAAAAATATTTTACAAATCCATGAAGCAAAAGGAAAAGGGCCAGACGTGAGGACAGCTCAACTGATATCCCAGAAGGACGATCCAGTACAATCCCCAGATCCCAAAGAAAGGCATCAGTTCTCGCAATGTCATCGATTATGGCATACAATATTTTTAGTTTTTTACGGCACTCGCGACTACATTAGGCCACATGAGCGCCAGAAGATTAGAGGTGTTACAAGAGAGTAACAAACTAAAAAAGAAGAAGGAGGAGAGATAATGATAGAGGCTTGATAGGAAATAAGAAGCAAACCACACCACAGCACCCGCCAACCACCCACTGTGATCGATTATTGCCATACAATATTTGTAGGCACAAGAACTGCATATCTTTTTATCATTGAGGTTTACTTTTTTGGCCCACAATAATAAATATCTCGTGACCGCAATAATATGAACAAATTCATAGAAATATTCTTGTTTTATTGTTTTAGTTGAGGTTTTACGGCGCTTGCAACTGCATAATGTCACATGAGCGCGAGAAGATTAGAGGTGTTACAAGAGAGAAACAAACATAAAAAAGAAGAAGGGGGAGACAAGGAGGATAGATACTTCATCTTTTTATTATAGAGGTGTACTTTAGTTAGAGCCCACAATAAATATCTCGTGCCCGCAATAATCTGAACAAATTCATAGAAATATTCGTGTAAAAAAACAAACAACAAAACTAAACAAGACCCCACCACCATACTGCAAATCAAAACAGTAAGTTAAACTTCTTAAAACTTAAGGAACGGCGAAAATCCAACGACTCAAATTTCACCTCAAAACTCATTATATGGTTTGGTTATTGTGATTTAGCAGACTTCCAAGATTAGAGAGTATGGATAAAGACAGGTCAAGCTGGAGAACAGGACAGCATTTGCATAAACGATACAAAGAAAATTAAATTAGCTTCATTCCAGTGTATAATATTATTTATATATAACGAAATTCAGTGCTATTATGAAATTTTTAAACATAAATAATTTTTGCTGTTGGTAACAAATTGTAAAAAAAAGAGAAGTGTATAAATAAAAAACTTTTCTAAGAAATAACGTGGAGAGGAAATATTAATAACGGTGAGAGTGTAGATCTAAACAGAAGAAAGCAATCAGTCGATGAGGAAATATTTATATTATATTATAATAACAATAGCATGTTTATATGATAATATGTATATTATCATGTATTACCGTGCTGGTGACGTTCATTATGGTCTGTCATGCAAACATCTCGCTCTTCCATGTTCTCTTTCTCAAAGAGCGAAGACCCGGAAATGAAATAGCTTTTTGATGTAATTCCCCACCCAACCCAACCCATCCCATCACACACACACACATACATACACACATACACACACATATACACACACACACTCACACACACACACACACACAC
>NW_004797529.1:736359-737275 GCF_000002075.1 Aplysia californica
ATTTACACACTGATTACGTGATATACCTGTCGCTGGTGAGCTTTCTGAACGCGCGAGTGGTTTTGTATCTGCATGCGTGTTACATGTTTCGTGTTGTTTTTTATTATTAATCATGATACGGCAATGATTTGTTTAAAAAAGAAGCACACATCAAAGCTTTGTCATTTTTGTAACAATTCGCCAGTGATAAAACTTGTCTTGTCTACGTTTCATGATGTCACGCCGTACGAGAAAATGTGCGAAATCAGCTCGTTGGAATGATCCGCGGGGGTGCCTCAGTATCCACTGCTGCGAGACATTTTAATGTAACACGAAGAACTGTCTACACAACAATGGATCGCGAGAAAACAACAAAATCAGGAAAGGATCGACACCGCCAACGTGGGAGAAGAAAAACTACTCCAAGAGAGGATCTTTTTATACGCCTGTCGCATCTACGGAATCGTTTCAAAACAGCAAGACTAACAAGAGGTGAGTTGAACAACATGCGACAACCCCCAGCCCCAGACATTTCCTCAACTTGAGAGAGCATCGCATGAAGAGTGGAATAACATCCCACAACAGGCAGTGCAGCGATTGATTGATTCAAGGCGGCGACGATGTCAGGCCGTCATCAACGCTACTGATCGTGTTACTTTTGTAGACCACCCCCACACTCTTGTAAATCATGAATAAACCTGTTATGTTAACATTCCATATTGTTGTTGCTTTTTTCGTATTTAAAAATGATTGAATTAGTATTCCTGAAATTTTAAAGAATATCAACTCATTGTGAAACTAGCTATTTTCATTTTAACACAGTGTATACTTAAAAATGTGACAGAGTATATTTTTTTAGCCAGTTAATATTTCCAGGGAAGATATGAATTACATCACAAAATAGTAACAACAAATTCCCTGGAGCTCCCCCTCCCCC
>NW_004797529.1:743026-744185 GCF_000002075.1 Aplysia californica
TATTTGCATTATATCTGTCTACCTAGCTAACTATTGATCTATCCATAAGCGTTCTGAACATTTTGGGAAAGATATGATCAAGTAAGTCGGGAAATCCCAAATAATCACCCCCTTCGGCCTAATACCAGTGCCCTTTGCAGAAAGTTTCGTCAAATCTCTATTAAATTTTGTTTGATACATTTGATGGATAGAGGTGACCAGCGCAATCTATACAAACCGTATATGTATTATTACGGAAAGTTTTGTCAAATCCCAATTCCATATCGTTAGATAGATTCGATGGATGGAGTTTGTAGTGAACACAATATTAAATAGTCTTCGTGTTAACTTCGGCAAATTTGACCCAGATATCTAAACGTGCCTATCATATTCAATGCGTAAACAAAAGATCTGACCCACCACAATGCCTACTTTACAGTTTCCCCTCTGCTGTTTTGTCCTTTCACAATAGATTCGTGGGTGGTTGGAAGTCGTCACTGGTTGATCCTACTTCTTTACTTTCCCTCTGTTAATTCTGTCCGTCTGTCTGTCTTACATTTTCCCAACACTAAATGTGAGATGTGCTATCAAAAGAAGTTACTTCTCACAATCCAGAAATATAGATATTGGTCAAAAATCGACACTAGGGTCAAATCTGTAGATTTTCCATTGATGTAATATTCTTTAAGTATAACACGCCTTATATTATTTCATGCTTATAAATTGTAAAAACTTCACCTATAAGCGTGATGTAGCGATTTCCATAGGGCTCGAATCCGAGAGGTAACTCATTTAGTCAGTACCCTTCACAAATGACAATTACTGTGACCATTTGCTTCCCTTTTCTCAAAGAAATAAACTAATCCACCAGTTTCAACTCTCTTACCACTGCGCCACTCAATTGTCTTTCGAATTCAAAAAGAGTTGAGTTGCAGTTTAAAATGGTGCGCCAGTCAGTTCGACAACGGTGACATTTCGTCAGGATATCAGTAGCACCGAACAGAAGTTGACGGATAGAGCCATACCAGTGTTCCCATCGACCATACTGCCTCTAAATGATCTGGCAGTGTCTAGGGGGATGGCTGAAGCTAACTAAAACAACTGATCAGGAAGTATCTCGTTCAAGAACGTACCAAAAACAGGGGTCATGGTATGAGTCGCCCGCGGAAAGAGGGCGGGG
>NW_004797529.1:745716-747082 GCF_000002075.1 Aplysia californica
GTCGCCTGGTTTCAGGGGTAAAAATTGCGAGAAAATGTCGGCCAAAGTTTCGGAACTGTTACTTCCAAAGCCTGAAAGTTCTTAGAAACTGCAAGTTTTCTTTTTTTGTGTGTGCTTTAAATAAAAAATGGTCTGGAAAATCCACATAGAAACGTATTTTTAAATGGACTTTAAAGTAAAAAAAACAAAAACAAAAACAAATTCGATAAAAATTTCCAAAGGGACAGAAAAATGCCAGCTTCTTCGATTTCATTATTTTGACGAGCGCCTGATTTCACCACAATGCCTCACAAATAATAATTTCACCCTATTTCGGAATGAGTTGCGCGCGTGTGCGTAACTGGGTTTTTTTTCAGGGGTGTGTCTGGTCGTTCATTTAATCTTTGATTAGGTATATTTAGCAAGTCTAAACTTCGACTAATATAGTTTGATGTGTGTGTATGTGTTTGTGTGTGTGTGTGTGTGTGTGTGTGTGTGTGTGTGTGTGTGTGTGTGTGTGCGTGTGTGCAGGACAGGTTTTTTATGACTGCTTTAATTCGATAAATCCTCTCGTTAACTTTATTCAGTAGACCTAAAATTCCACTAATTATAAAGGGATGTCAACGCAAAACTGTAATTCCAAGGGTGTTTTCGCTCGTCAAATCATTCAATTAAAATTTGTTTTGAAACATACGTTACATTAGGTAAGCTTGATTTCTTTCTTACAGTTATTATAGGTACATGTCTACGCACAACTGGTTTTCTGGGGGTGTTTTTGGCCGTCAAATCCACCCTCCAATCTAGTCTTAAAATACACGTTATAATAGGTCAGCCTGGTTTCCTTCTAATACTATCGCAGCATGTATACCTCAAACTGGATGTTTCTTAAAGGTGTGTCTTGTGGTTAGTCACATCCAAATATAGTCTGAGCGTACGGGAAACATTATGCTCCGCACGTCCTCTGTGGTACTCACATACCGGGAGTGGATCGAAAGTCCGGGTTCAAACCTCAGTTCGGACACGGATTTTTTTCGCCCCCTCCTGCCCACCCAGCTGTAATGGGTACCTAATTTCGAGTTGGGGAAGTAAATGCAGCGTGGCAAGGAACTGGCCACCATATGACAATATGCCGAAGGCCCAAGAAGTTGTCTCACTAACAAGACAATCCCCAATGTCCGGATCGGATGTGGGAACAACTTTACTTTTCCGCGAGTAGAGAATGGAGGATGCTACTTGTTATACCTCCTTCATTTCCTTCCCCTCTTTGGTTTCTTCATAATATATTATGACCTATTTAATTAAAATGTACTATTTCATGTTTGACTAGTGGATAAAAGCTGTCATCCTTCGTGTATTACAGTCCTGTCATTTTTATATAAAAAAATAA
>NW_004797529.1:747306-754252 GCF_000002075.1 Aplysia californica
GGGGGGGGGGGATGTCGACGGGTAACAATTTAACCTTTCAAAAAAAGTGAGAAAACTCCTCCAGTAAATTCCACATACTTTTTTTTTGTTCACAACGTCTTCTCTCGGAGTTGTCTCCCTCCAACAAGAACTGTCTCTGCTGGATAATTGAGATCACGCAACTCCGCCACTTATCTGCAGTCTGGGGACGTAGCATGGGCCACGCTGCTCTTTTCTTTCCAATGGCCGGATAATTCCTTGTTTCTCTTACCCGCACCTTTTTCTTTCCAAGGACCACATTTTCACATACCCGTACCTTTTTCTTTCCAAGGACCACATTTTCACATACCCGTATCTTTTTCTTTCCAAGGACCACATTTTCACATACCCGTACCTTTTTCTTTCCAAGGACCACATTTTCACATACCCGTATCTTTTTCTTTCCAAGGACCACATTTTCACATACCCGCACCTTTTTCTTTCCAAGGACCACATTTTCACATACCCGTATCTTTTTCTTTCCAAGGACCACATTTTCACATACCAGTGCCCTTTTCTTTGATTCCATCGATTCCTTTCTAACATACCCATGACTTTTTTTAAAATTTCCCAACGACCCCTTTTTCACACACCAATGCCTTTTCACTTGAACTCAACCACCTTTCTAATACACCCATGCCTTTTATTTGATTCCAACAACCCCTTTCTAACAGATCCATGCCTCTTTTTAAAATTTCCAATGACCTCTTTTTCACATACCCATGCCTTGTTTCTAACGGCCTTAAAGATCAAACATCAGATTACCGTCATGGAAACGCCGCCAGTGGAAGCTGATTCCTTCACTTACTCCGGCGGGAAGTATTTTAGACAAGGTTGAAGGACCAGTCGCAGATGTAAAGACAAGAGCAGGCAAGGTCAGAGGTGCTTTCACACAACTGAGAAATGTATGGAAATTAGGAATTATAGGAACAAGAACCAGGACAAGGATTGTGAACACCATTTTCAAAAGTGCACTATTTCAATCAGAATTATTCTCCTTATAATATTATATAATATTTCCCTTGACCCCATCTTTGGAGAAAAAAAAACCAACCTCTTCTGTCATCTGTCAAAAGCGACATGGCAGATATCAGAACTGTTATTATTGCAACTCCTTTTCTTTGTGAATAAAAGTAATTTCCGCTTATGTCTCTGATACTGATAGAGAGCGAATATTTTCGAAAAGCTTCAATCAAAACATTTCGTTAGAGAGGATTTCAGATATAGCAAAAATATTTTTAGAACTCAACTGAAAATCTGCTAGTTCCAGGTGCCGAGTCATTTTTTTAAAAGTTTTTAAGGCTGCCGTGACTTCAGCTTCAGAAAACAAAACTCGTCCTTCGTTATAGGAACATAACTGAAAGCCGTTTCGGATTCTGCTATTGTAGGCAGTTCTAAACTGTGTACATGCACAAGGTGCGTTAGCGAGAACGTGTTATGTAGCTGATCGTTTTGTTGTTCAGAACTTTGAATTATAAACCTGTTTCTTGAGCAATTTCCGTTTCACTTTTCAAACTGTCATAACAGGCAGCTCTGACTCCCTTATTAGCTCTGTCGCTGGATTGGTTCTTCTCCAACTATAGAAAGTATTTTGTGCATTCATCCTCTTCTTCTATCCATTTGACCCCGGCCCTTATCTGCGCACCTTTGGTTCTATGCAATCTAGCTTCTGCGTTTGTCGCGGCCGCAATTTTTGCATTTTTCAACCAAAAAGCGAATTAATTTATTTATTTATTTATTTATTTATTAATTATAAATAAATAAATAAATAAATACCACCGGGGAATACAAAATCGAAAAGTAAAAAAAAGGGGAATAAAAATCAGAAAAATATAGAAATAAAAAAACTGAACCTCTTTATTTTTAACTTTTAGAAAGAAAGTTTATTGGTTCCGCTTCACTTCGGTCCTTTCTCATTTTTGTTGACACCACGTTGATTTGTTCTTTTATTGTGAAGAAATTATGTACAAATACAATACATACTATTTATATTGCTGTTTTTTTCCTCTTTGTTGTCTTTTAATTTGTTTGTGTGTTAATTTTGTTCCTTGTTCTTGTCCTAATCTCTTGTTTTTCTATTTTTGTGTTTCTATAGCGAACGTCATTTAATTTGATGTTGTTCCTACCTTTTTTTAAATTATGTGATACGTTAGTTTTAATAGAGGTTTTACGGCGCTCGCAACTGCATAAGATCCTGCGGGCGCCGTCTGCTATGTTAGAGCGTGTCTCCACCAAAACCACCCCTTGTGTCTGATTCCATAATTTACATGTAATATCCAGTACTGTTTCTTGATTTACACACGTTTAGGGTTAAAACGGCCAATCTTCGGATAGGTGGACACACCCCTTATTTGTTAAATTTTGTGGTTGTTTATGGGCTGTTCTAATTTTGATCTCATTTTGTGTGAAACCTTCATTTTTCATGTTTTTACACTCTGGATTACTACATATATGATATTCTGGATGTTTAAAATAGAACATAAGAAATGCTGGTGCTTTCGATTAAGTTACCTCTATTAACATATTGCTATCAGGATACGTCGTTACAGAGAGCTGAAAGCTTGAAAATTAATGGCAACTTTTATTTCAACTTTTGGTGCTATTGCACCACACAGTTTTCTTGATGGTTAAGTTTAGACATGATTGTTTTCCTTTCGTCCATTGTTTATCTCGCTTTTAATCTACTCTGCAGTTGGGACACCTCTCTAGAATTAATCGTAATCATTTCTCATTGTGAATGTAGGTTCAGCTCCTTGCATTCTTTCTTAGTAAAGGAGATTCCATGTGTTTTTAAGCTTTTGATTTATATCATTTTCTAAAGAGAGTGAATTCAAACGCGGTAGATACCCGGAATGTATTCTGTAAGATTCAGGAGACTCACCACCGGTGTCTGTGGTGTAGCGGTTACGAGCTTCGCCATCGCACGGAGGAGACCCGAGTTCCATTCCCGAGTGGGGAGAATATCATCGAGTATCTCGGTCTTTCCGCTGAGATATTGTATCACTCTCAGCCCGAGTTGACCCTGACAGGCAAAGTCGGAAGCCCACCTCCTACATGATCTAACTAAATATTGTCGATGTGGGTGCAAAGTTACCTACACTATTTATTTTTTATTTCGAGACTCACCGGCAAATAGTCTAGGCGTCTCGGCCGACACAGCTCTGCTCCAAACCTGGGACTTTTGTAAAGGACGAAACTTTCCCCACACATCCGTCAGACCCAGGGAACTGATAAAAGTCGGAGGTATCGTGGTCAGCAATAAAAAAAAGTTGCTGATTAGGCGGAAATTCAAAAAAAACAACGACGAAATACCCGACTGAAAGGTGAAAATATCTCCACATTTTTAGCTCATTTCAATTTCTGCGTTAAGCAATGTTAATTAACAGATGTGGACATCTAAAATATCTTATAATATAATGCATAATGTGTGTATTTATAGGTTTAGCTATATTTCCTTTATGTTCGTGTGCAATGTGCGACTTAATTTATGTAATGTTTTATCGTCCTGTAAAATAAAATGAACGTATGATTTTTCTCGTCTTCGATAAATATAATAAACGAGCTGACCCAACAAGCTGTTGTAAAAATCGTTAAAGTTTTCATCGAAGAGAAAACATGACAATAAATAAGCATGTAGACGGGGTTATTTACTTTTCATAACCTAACAGAGTTTTAAAAAGAGCTCTAGAGCTATATTATTATCCTCCCACAAAGAAAGGCCTGAGAGTTGTATTTCTGCTTAGGAACGTCTTAGGCGTCCAGCAGTGATTATTATCACTGCGTTTAATGTTGTTGTCATTGGTAAAAATTTGATTATTATCGCTGCTTTTTTTTTAATACTCACCATTTAATTTATTTACCTGTAGACCAGTGCTTGTGAACCTCTTTATAGCCAGCGACCACTTTCTCCGACTTTAAGAGGCTAAAAAAATGTCCGTACCGACAGTGGCATAGTGGTAAACTTCTGTATTTCTGTAATATTGTGTATTTATGTATGTATTTATTCATGTATTTATGTATGTATTTATTCATGTATTTATGTATGTATTTATTCATGTATTTATGTATGTATTTATTCATGTATTTATGTATGTATTTATTCATGTATTTATGTATGTATTTATTCATGTATTTATGTATGTATTTATTCATGTATTTATGTATGTACGTATTTACAATTTTGTATTTATGTATATAAATTGTATGTTTGTCTTTGTAAACCAAAGTGCCCCACCCGGGACAAATAAAAGTGTCATTTATTAATTTATTTTATTATTTTATGTATTCCCAAGTGGGGCATGATATAACACCTGTCACAACCTCACTAGATTACTCGCTAATCACCCACAAAATAGTTTTATCGTTTCGATAGAATGTTCACGCAGGGAGGGTGAAAGGGGGAAGGGACTCGGGGGGGGGGGGGGTTAAAGTATGTCTACTGAAGCAATCGATATTGTATTTGCTTAGTTGGTTTTTTGCTGGTTGATCTTGTATATTCATGTACATGTGGGTGATTTTACGCGCTCATCGACACAATTCAGATGATTTAGAAGGCAGGGCTTCAACCCTGCTTGTAAAAGCCTATCTCTGTTGAGAGGGATACAACGTCACAACTAAAGGACCGAGATCATCATCATCATCATCGTCATCATCATCATCATCGTCATCATCATCATCATCGTCATCATTACCTTTCTTACCCTGCACCAGGGTATAGGCCACGACCAAACACTTTCTCACCCTGCACCAGGGTATAGGCCACGACCAAACACTTTCTCACCCTGCACCAGGGTATAGGCCACGACCAAACACTTTCTCACCCTGCACCAAGGTGTATAGGCCACGAACAAACACTTCCGCACACTGCACCAGGGTATAGGCCACGGACTAACACTTTCCACCTTTCTCTACCCTGGGCTAGCCTCTAGATGTTATTCCATGTCTTCCTACTTTTCTGTACAACAGTTTCTGTGATTCTTCTCCAGGTTCCAAGCGGTCTTCGAACATTCCACAACGCAATCGGAGAGATTTATTCGACACAGGAGGTTTCGGGTCAGGAGAGTCCTTCCAGCTTTGTCCCCTGTCCTTCAATTTTTTTCTGCTGACGTAGAAGCTCCCCCGTCTCCCAAGATCGAAAAACAAAAAGCAGTGTTTGTCCGTGTTTCTGTTACTGACTGGTTTTACTGGATCGGGTAGTTGGCCCTCCGCAAACTGGCTCTTTTCGGGAGACCAGACCTTTGGACCTTTAGTCGCCTCATACGACACGTCGTAGTATCATGGCAGGTATATTTTTGGCTCCCTCATAGTAGAACTATGCCCCCCCCCCCCCACCTGCAGGAGTAAAGGACCGAGAATCTTGATAAAAAAATTAATGTTTCCGCACACTAGAGGGAATCGAATGAAAGTCTTCGTGCGACAGCAAATCGCCTAACCTCTACACGACAAATACTAGGTGGGTTTTTTTAATGAATTAACTATATATAGAGAGAGAGAGAGAGAGAGAAAGAGAGAGAGAGAGAGAGAGAGAGAGAGAGAGAGAGAGAGAGTGAGAGTGACAGAGAGAGTCATATATATACTCTGTCACATTTTTAAGTATACACGGTGTTAAAATTAAAATAGTTTCACAATATGTCGATATTCTTTAAAATTTCAGGAATACGAATTCAATCAATTTTAAAAACTAAAACAATAACAATAAGGAATGTTAACATAACAGGTTTATTGACGAGTGACAAGAGTGTGGGGGTGATTTACAAAAGTTACAGGATCAGTAGCTTTGATGACACCTGACATCGTCGCCGCCTTGAATCAATCAATAGCTGCACTGCCTGTTGAGGGATGTTTTTCCACTCTTCATGCGATGCTCTCTGAAGTTGAGAAAGTGTCTGAGGCTGGGGTTGTCGCGTGTTTTTCAACTTATCTCTGGTTTGTCTTGACGTTTTGAAACGATTCCGTTGATGCGACAGGGGTATAAAAAGATCCTCTCTTTTAGTAGGGTTTTTTTTCTCCCATGTTGGCAGTGTCGATCCTTTCCTGATTTTGTTGTTTTCTCACGATCCATTGTTGTGTACTCAGGTCTTCTTGTTACATCAAAATATCTCGCAACAGTGGATACCGAGGCACCCCTGCGAATCATTCCAACAAGCTAATTTCGCACATTTTCTCTTTGGGCGTGGCATCATGAAACGTAGACAAAACAACCTTTATCACTGGCGAATTGTTACAAAAATGACAAAGCTTTGATGTGTGTTCTTTTTTAAACAAATCATTGCCGTATCATGAGTAATTCTCGAAAAACACGAAACATGTAACACGCATGCAGTTACAAAACCACTAGCACGTTCAGAAATCTGAAAACAGCTCACCAGCGACAGGTATATCACGTAATCAGTGTGTAAATTTGAAAGTAATTGGTGGTATAGATTATGTTTTATTGAGCTTCAAAATGTGTATACTTTAAAATGTGACAGAGTATAGATAGATAGATAGATAGATAGATAGATAGATAGATAGATAGATAGATAGATAGATAGATAGATAGATAGATAGATAGATAGATAGATAGATAGATAGATAGATAGATAGATAGATAGATAGATAGATAGATAGATAGATAGATAGATAGATAGATAGATAGATAGATAGATAGATAGATAGATAGATAGATAGATAGATAGATAGATAGATAGATAGATAGCATGTGTGCGTGGGCGTGTACGTATGACAATGTATGTATGGGTATTTGTATCCCTCTCACCTCATCTACCCATTAACGTCTTGACCCTGCCAGACCACCTTGCGTCTCTTGGTCGACATTGAGTCAAACACAGAGATATCCCTACCCTTACCTCCCCTCCCTTTACCATCTCTCTTCGCATTTTACCCTCATCACACCCCTCCCCTCCCATCTCCTCCCCTCCCCCTCACA